>NW_004955454.1:804475-932147 GCF_000276665.1 Chinchilla lanigera
TCAGACATTGCTCATAGGAAGGCAGAGTGCAAAATGACACAGCAGCAACTTCCATAAGAGCTCAAATATGCATTTCCCTTATGGCTCAGCAAAAACCAGCCCTAAGTTTTTCCCCAAGAGAAATGAAAACCTATATTCACACTAATACCTCCACATGAATATTTATTGCAATCACCACTCAGATATTCTGCACCAGGGGAAGGAGAAAAGAACTGTGATCCAACCATAATGTGCAACATTTAGCAATGCAGAGGGCAAACTGCTGATGTCCACCAAGGCAAAGGCAGACCCCCGAGGCCTTGTGCAGAGTGGATAACTAGAGCCTGGATCCTCCTTTCTCTTGAAAGCACATCTCGAGAAAGCAAAACCAAGGGATGGGGAAGAAACAAGTGCTTGTCTGGAGTTTTGGATGGAGGTAGGGATTGATTGCAAAGAAGCAAGACCAGAGAATGGGGTGGGAAATGAACTGTTCCAGATCCTCATTGTGATGGTGGATATGTGATTGTGGAGATTTGTCAAAATTTGGTTTAATTAAATGTCACAGCAAGTGAATATTATTGTATATAAAATAAAAATAAATTTATAAAATAACAATGTAGGTGCTTAGATACTTGATTTGTCAACTCTCCTGACAGGAATGTAGAATGTTAAAGGAATCTAGAAGAGAAAAGTGAAAAAAGAAGCATCTGAGGATGTTCACTATAGGGTTGTTTATAATAGCAAAGGTTGGATATAATCCAAATATCTGAAATGTGTTTGGATAAATTCTGGTACAAGTATAAGATATTAATGAACTCTGCATGTAATGAATGATATGAGTACATTTCAACAGCATATTTGAGGGTATAAAGCAAGTTGTAGAAAACATAGCAGAAGAGCATACAGTAATTACAGCTTCTTAGCAAGTCTTGATTTACAAACTTCTCCTAAATTGAGGAAAAACCACCAATTCCAGCACCCATATTATTCACTGATACACAGGTCATTGTGCAAATAAAAAAAAAATAAGTGCTAGAAGTTCATCATCCACAGGTAGGAGAGTAATTTTTCTCTGGGACCCAGAAAAATAAAGAAAACTTTATCAGTTAATTTCCTTCATATTGATGAACCAGCAAAAGGGGCAAAACATTGTATGGGTCGAGGCAGATGTTTATTTTTAATTCACTGCAAAACTAATTTTGGAAAGTACAATACCAATTGGTCTCTGATCCCCTTCTTATGGACAGAGCTGCCATTTCCTGTCTCCCACCCTATCAGTGTGCTTTGTGCCTCTGGGCTGGGACATGGCAAACCATATCCCCAGCCTCCCTTGCCTCTGATTGCTCTTCACTTTGTCATTGGAATACAGGAAGGTAGAGGTAGGAGAAGGTGCCTCATGTTACGTTCCTGGTCCCATCAGGACACCCATGATTTACTGAGTTGGTGGTTTCAGCCTCCCACTTCCCCACCCACTAGGGGCCCTCAGAGCCAGGGTCTGAGTCCCACTGCCCAAAGGATTCTGTGCATATGTTCCCTGAGTCGTCCCAAAGCTAGTCCCATAGGTTACTCTTCTGAGGTCCAGCTAATACAGATCACACCCATATTAATCCACTTTACCATTGCTGGGACACAATACTTGACACCCAAAATTTAAAGGAGGAAGGATTTATTTGGCTTATGGTTTTGGGGAGTGCAGTGTGTGTTTGGCTGGTTCCAAGGCAGAAATATCATGGTTCAAGGACATAGTAGAACAAAGATGCTTAGTTCATGGCAGCTGAGAAGCAGAACAGGGGAAATAGTGTGAAAGAGGATGGGCTAGGGACCAAATCTAGTCCCCAAGGTCACACCTTCACTTAAACATACCCAGACATATACTCCACCCATCCCCTAGGTGATTCACAAGTCAATCATGTTGACACAATCAAGCTTGACTGTCACACCACCAGCTGTGAAGAAGATACTTCCTACAGTAACTCTGGTCTGGATCGCTTCTTGCACCTGATAAAACACACCCCGGCTTAGTTTCCCTCTGGCCTCTGGGCTGGATTTTGGCTGATGTCTGCTCTGAACCTCTTCTGGAGACTCTGACCTACCATGCCCTACAGCTTTGCTCAATCGGCACCCCTGACCTCGGTGAGCTTAACACTTTCCCTGCCAACTCAGATTCAGCTCCTGTCTCCTGATCCATTCCTCCATAGAACCACATGATTCAATGTGCATGGATAATCCAGGTTAGCAAAACACACTTATCTTGGCACAGCAACATAGCAAGGTAGGTGGGGGAACAAGGAGAAAAAAGACAGTTCTTGCTTTTTAGGAATGTAAAACCCATCGTAGAGACACCATGAAAAACAGCAAACACAAGTGCCTACATCATCATGTGCAGGAAATGAAAGGCATCTCATTTAACTGAAGCACACAAGGGCCTTTCTTCTGCCTTCTCTGAGGGAAGACCCAGGGGGATTTTTTTCAGAGCCTCTGTAGCTGGGACCAGGGTATGGGGATGGGTTGGAGGATGAAGGAAGGGCCAGGCCAGCTATCAGTCTGTATGGGAAGGACCCAGGCCTGGCCCAGCAGGACTCATTTATAGAAACCCACACAACAACCAGCACGAAGAATATGGATTAGTGGTAAATAGGGCATGCTGTGGAGCTTGCTGTGGGGCTTGCTGTGGGGCTCATGGCCTGGGACTGAGAAAAAGAAAGGAGATAGCACATATGTCAGAAAAGAAGAAATGAAATTACCTATTTGCAGGTAAAACAGTGTTGTTAGTGTTGTATATAAAAAGTTTCAAGGAATCTACCATACACATGTATACACAGTCCTAGAAATAGTGTGTTCATCAAGGTGACAGGATATAAGATTAATATACAAAACTCAATTGTACCTCCAAATACTCTCAATGAATATTTAGAAGCCTAAGTTTGAAAAAGTAAATTGATACTTTTTCCAAAGTAAATACGTTTTCCAAAGTAAATTGATATAAATTTAACAAAACATGTTTAGGACTTGCATGCTCAAAAATGCAACACGAATGGAAGAAATCAAAGAATCTCTAAGTCAACAGAGAAACATATCATGTTCATAGATTAGAAGGTGTAACATGATGCCAATTTTTCACAAGACAATGAATACACAGACAATGAAATTTCTGTCAAAATTCCAATGTGATTTTCTATATATATAGACAAGGTTATTCTGAAATTTAGATGAAAAGGCAAATAAACTACTGTAAATAAAATAATTTTGAAAGAGAAGTATAAAACAGGAGGGAGGTGCTACTTGATTTCAAGATTTATTACATAACTGTAGTAGAACTATGTAGGACAGGCTTGAGGGAGAGCCATATAGATAAATTGAACAGAGCAGAAAACCGAGATATAGGCCCTCATAAATATAACCAAAAGTAATTCAGTGTAAGAAATTGGACATCTAAAGGCCAAAAAATAAAAAAAGAATCTCAATATAAACATTGCACCTTATATTTTTAAAATCTCAAAATGGACCACAGATTTGAATTGTAAAACTGTAAAACTTTGAAAAGATAACACAGGAGGAAATCTTTGGAACCTACGGCTTAATGCTTAATTCTTGGATCTGACTTCAAAAGCATGATCCATAAAAGAGAGAAAGTGATAAATTGGGCCTCAGTAAAATTAAAAGATTTTATTATATGAAAGACTCTGTTAAGAGGATAAAAAGGCAAGCCATGACTGGGAAAATATTTGCAAACCACATAGATAATAATGGACTCACAGCTAGAAAATACAAAAAGCTTTCAATACTCCACATTGAAAAAAACAAAAAAATCAATTAGAAACTGGGCAAAAAAGACTGAGAAACCATCACTGGAGAGGACACACAGAAGAAAAATAAGCTTATGAAGAGATGCTTGACCTCACTAGCTGCAGGAAAATAAGAAGTGTATATCTAAGAACCATATATATAAAATTCTGGTGAAGACACAGAGAAACCAAAGCTCATGTAAACTTCTGGTAAAAAGGTAAAATGGTACAGATATTTTAGAATATAGCTTGGCAGTTTATTTAGAAAACTAACCAAATATTTACCCTGTGATCCAATAGTTACATTCTTGGACATTGATTCCAGAGAAAAGAGAACTTATATCCATGTATTTCCTTGTAAAGTAGTGGATTATTTATAGACGTTTTTTCTCTAATAGACAAAAAATAGAAGCAGCCAAAAAGACCTTTGCTACATTAAGGGTGAAATAACCCCACCCACTCATACCTTGAGATAATACCCAGGGATAGAAAGAAGCAAGACCTGGTCATGGTGCGTATTGATGTCTTGCTTCTATGTCCCCGTTACAGTGGAGGTAGGTGTATCTACGTGTTATCACACATCAAAAAACTCAGCACTTTATTCCAATGTCAAACTCCTGGCCTGGACATCCACTACACATCTCTATGGTGTTGTGTGTATAATCATGTAAAATGTCACCACTGAGCATTGTGGGAAAAACACAGGGCCTCTCTACACTATCTTTGCAACTTCTTAGGAATCTACAATGATTTCAAAATAAGGAGGTTTAGAAATGTTAACTATAGGAAAAATTAAACGACAGACGAGAAGAATCTCACATTTCCACCCATGGTGTGATAGTCCTCTTTCTTCTCCTCCCCGACAAAGAAAGTTCTGAGTCTAAATTTTAGGACCTTGTGGGGTCTTCATTTTTACAACCAGAATATGGAGAGGAACCTTTGACCCAGAGCACAAAGTTCCAAGGTTTGTTCACAACTCAGCACTTTCACCCTCTGGCTTCTGGCTCCTGTCTCTGGATGAGATGAAGATGATGAGGATCAAGTTGGATGAAGGTTGCCAGATGCTTTGCAAGTTGGGAAGGTGGGATATCCCAAAAGTCTGGGCCTATTCCTACCAGACCCTGCACCCCCTACAGCTGAGGGCCATTCTGGGCTCTATGAAATGCAACAGGAAATGTGAGGATTGGCACCTGGATTTAAGACAGTAGGGCAAATGAAGGATGTCCCTTCTGTCTCAGGGGCTTCAGGGCCTCCACAGCAAGGAGGTGAGATGCCTGTTTCTGTCCACAGGCCCTGGGAATGGCAGAGACATAAGAGGGAGACTGGTGACAGTCTGAGCCTTCCGGAGAGCTAAGAGGTGAGCAGAACAGCTGGAGGCCTCATGCTGAGAGATTTCATAATTAGAATCAAAATCCAAGAAAATCCCCATCGGATGTGGCTTCACATAGGCCTATTTTCAAATCATCTAATGCCAGGATTGTCAGATGGAGATCATGATAAAAAGGGGATGTGTATGTGGACTTGTGTGTGTGTGTGTACATTCACATGTATACTTTGACTTTTCTATGGAGACTCTTGGCATTCTCCCAGAGCCAGTCTAGCCTAGGGCTCCTTTCACAATGGAGCCACCTGCGACTGTTACAAAAGAACAACTTTTGGTGCAACCACTGACCATTTTCCTGGAGGCAAGTAGACCACTGTGTGACTACTCCTAGCCTCAGGCTGACTGAGTGTGTTCAGGGTGATATATTCTCTCCCCAAGGGCAAGGTCCTGGAGCTCACGAGGTCTTGCATGGCTTAGAGGATCAAGAAGTCATGTCCAAAAGGCATGGGATACATAGAGAAAGCTCCAAAGCTGCCCTGGAGCTATGGCACTGGCCACAGGGCTTCTCCAGGGCTCCAGCTAGGCCAAGGCCCAGAGCACCCAGTGGGCAGTAGGAGCCTCAGTTTCCTCCTTTATGACCTGGGCAAACCCTGGTGGACTGAGAGCATTGTGAGTGCTAGTCACCAACTTCTCTCTTCCCTCCAGGGCCACCCCTGGGCTGCCCCCTGCCCAAGATCGCTCAGATCACAGCCCCCTCACCTGTGGACATCCTGGTGGGTCTGAAAGACACCATGCACAGCACCTTGCCCTTTCTTGGATCCCTTGCTCTCACTCAAGCCCCAGGCCTCTGTCCTATGTTTCAGGCTCTTGTGTTCAATCCCTTAATGTGAATTCAGCCAACCCCATCCCTCTCCAGCCACCTAGTTCATGTTCAAGCCAATGATGCAGGGAGCCCCTGTCCTTCAGGGGGCCCAGCTGGTAATGAGATAGGCAGAGGTGATGGTGCCAGGCACCAGGTGAAGAGGTCAGGGATCCTCCAGATAATGGGAACTGTGAGGTCCCACAGGGTTGGAAAGTAAACCTGACCCCCATCCCCAACCATCAGCTGCCTTCTCCTTTCCCTCTCTGCAGTGAGGCCTGGTCTTCCCTGACCTTCTGCTGCCTGTGAGGAATGTCAAAACTACCCTTCCGAAAGAGAATGTGCAGATTCAAGGCCTGAGAAGCTCTGACAGGCTCCCTGCTGAGACCCATCAATTGTCCCAGTATGATTTCTTAATCATCTTGCAAGTAATTAGTCGGCATCCTCATTAGCACAGGGAGCTTTGTAAAGTTTGAGGGAAGAGGCAGCTGCACTGGGCGAAATTCAGATCGGGTGATTTTTAATCACAGAGGAACCTGCCGGGGACAGATGCCCTGTCAATTCTGCTGCCCGTTTTTTCACTTTTTCACCACTTCTTGGAAGTGAAAAGCAAAATGCTTGTCACTCACCTTTGTGCTCATTCTGGGAGACAGGAAAGGACAAAGTCACACAGAGCTGTGGGTGGGACAGCCAGCAGCCGGGCAGCCTGGCTGTCCAAGGGACTTGGATGGTCACTGGGTAGAGACATGGGGAGAGGGCTTCTTGGCCCCTTCACGCTGCTGCCACTCAACCCTGCAGACTGAGGGATCAGAGACAACAGACATTTCTGTACCCAGTTCTAGGGGCTGGAAGTCTCAGGTCAGGGCAGATTCAGTGTCTGGTAAGGGCCCCTGCCTGGCTTACAAAGGGAGGGAGCTGACCTTGTCCTCAGGTTCTACCAATGCAACCTAGTCACCTCTCAAAAGCTCCACCCCCTGGACCATGTGGGGATGAGGACTTGTGAATTTTTATGGCTCATACACACCTAGTTCACATGGCAGTATGGTAAGGACAAAGGGTCTTAGAGCCAGGGGGGACAGTGTCCAGTCCAGTCCTAAGCTGAGTGCAAGTATGACAGTATGAGAGCACTCAAGACATGTGTGTGTGTGTGTGTGTGTGTGTGTGTGTGTGCTGTGTCCATTGGCATCAGGCCAATGATGTCCACCACAGGCCAAGGATGTGATGAGAACAGGGACCAGCAGGGAGAACGGAAATCTGTCCACCTCTGCTTGGGTGCTCACCATGCACTCTAACAAAGTGAAGACCTCAGCTGCTCAGCAGATGAGAAACCTTTTCGACTGCCCCTACCCACCATTTCTCCAGGACCATTATTAAAACTAGTTTTGTAGCGACATAAGCAGATATCCCATCTGGCTTGAGTTTGGGCTTGTTTCCGAAACTCTGGTTGAATGTGAGCTGCTGCTGTAGTTCCAGCAGTTCATGCACACTCCTCAAAGTAGGCATGGTGTTTCTGTGGTGCTGGCTTGGCACAGGAGGTCAAACAAGGGTCTGGGTGCTGGCCTCTTGCTGTAGGCAGCACGCAGGAATTTTCCCTGGGGATTTGTGCCAAACAGCTCCACTGTCAGCTGCCTTCCCTGTCTATAGGAGCAGTGGATGCTTCCTCTCCTCTGTTTCCAGCCATTAAGAATGAAGGTCTCCCACATGACTAAGGAGGGGAGAGTCTCCAAGTGTGGGTGACAGGGCTCCTCCATCCTGGTGCAGCAGCCCTGGATCTTCCTTCTGGACTCCTGCCTCCTGGGTGTCTCAGAACACTTCTCTGCTTGTACCCTACCAGGCCCCACATGCTAACGGCCTGACTACCACCAAGGGCCTGGCCCACCAACGTGGTACAAATTCCAGCATATATGGCGTTTTATGAATGGGAATCAGATGTAGGATGAAAATAGACTTCCAGCCCTTCTGGTGACCTTACCAAATGGGCAGTGCCAGTAGTCACATGTAGCTGGGGCTGCCAAACTGGACAGTACAACTCAGAACACAAGCTGTCCAGAATCCTGTCAGGGCCTGCTCTTCAGCAGGTCCAGCCAGAAGGGAGAAGCATCTAGGCTCATACCAACGGTTATAGTGCCTCAACTCTACCCTTGTAAGACAAAGGAAAAGGCTTCCAGCAACACAGGAGAGCTCTAGGAAAACTTGGTGCTCAAGAACAGGCACCAGCCTAAATGGGCTGCAGGGCTGATGCGGGCCACAGTCTGCTCAGGACGGAGGTTGGTCACCTGGGTGACAATGTGGGAACAGAAATCAGTGAAAGAAACAGCTTCTGAGTTAACATTCTAGATCCTTCAAGTGATTACAACCCAGCAGACTCTGAAAACTTTCTCCTCCACACTCTTTCTTATAATTTTGGGGATGTTCTTCAGCAAAATAAAGGTGTAAGCCAAAACAGGGCTGCCACAGGGAGCAGGCAGAGTGGCCTGGCCAGGAAGGCAAGTGGGGACAGTGACCATGTGTGGACATCTAAGCAGGGGCCAGATCAGCCAAGGCAAGGGCTCTGGAAGGAATGTCTCTGGGGAATAACAGTCCTCTCACAAATGAAGATTTGTAATAATGAAGGTGCGAGAAAGGTCAGGGTGACAAAAAGAAGCTCCAAGAAGCATACTACACAGGTCTTAAAATCTGAGAACAAACCTAGCAACAGAATGTAGGACTGAATTATAGTCACAACCAAACACAAATGCTTCACCTTTAATCCTAATAGAAGCGGGGAATCAGGGTCAGTATCTTCATCTGGTAAGGTGGAGAGTTAGTGGGAGCCCCTGTACTTGGTGAGAAAGACACAGAAAGGCAAGAAAGGCTACAGGAATTGGACACAACTTCCCTGATGTTAAAGGCTCATCTCTTATCATAGGAGTCAATTGGTGATACAGGGCACAGCCAACAGAGATTATAAATGGTGCCATAGGAATTAAATTTGAAATATAAAAATAATTACTGGAAGATTCAGTTAACAGGGTTAAAAAGAGTCGACTCAAGGTGAGGAAGGGGCTTGGAAATGATAAAGGATGGCTATTTTTATCTTGAATTAATCTCTCCCATTGTTACCTATTTTGCAAGGGAGAGCATTATACTTATTCAATTATGCACGCTTAACAAAGTGCGGCAAGCCTGAGGCAGGTGGGGCAGAGGGAGAGATGAGCCCATGCAGGGCCCTTGGTTCACAGTGAGGACAACCAATGACCGTATGACCTCGTTTGTCCTGCTCAGCCACCAGCTTTCCTGGTGTCTTTGTCAGTTGCTCCCAGAAGTCCCAGGATGGACAACAAAGCATATGGTTGTCCCACAGAGGTCCATGTGGATGTGGAGATGGCCTCCCTGTACCAAGCTCCACTCCCAGCTTTGGGCTGGGCCTTACCAGGCAGAGAGGAGGATATTCTCTGATGTTGGAGCCTGGTTCATAGGCCAGGTCTCAGTGGATCGGAGCAAGTCCCTCCCTAGGCCACAGGGTGATGACAGGCTTCAGCATGTGACCCCATTTAGACCAATGGAACCTGAGGTAGGTTCCTCCCTCTTAGGAAAGATCCCCTGGAGCCAAAGCCACCTGTACTGATGTGGAGCCATGAGTTGGAGAACCGCAGCCAGGCAAGGTCTATGTGGACAATAGAATCACCAGGCACTCTGGAGCACCACCAGGGAAGGCAGGCAGAGCTGCATGGTGGGTGGCAGACACCAAGGTGGCCTGGGATCTGCATAAAATAACTGGTGATTTTTGTATAAGCTGAGTTGGAGGTGGAGAGAGCAGGTCACTACTCTAATGCTGATTAATCCTCGAGGTACACCAGACCCTTGTAAAGCGATTAACACATATCACTTAGTCCTTAATCCCTTACACTCACAAACCCCACAGCTTTTGAGTAAACTGAGGTACAGAGCAGTTCAGTGATTTGGCCCAAGGCAACATGGCTAAAGGAAGGTGACATGTGGAGTGGAAGCTTTTCTCTCGTGGGTGGTCCCTGGTCCACCCCTCCCCACAGATCTAGTCTCAGTCTTTCTCCACGCACAGGGCCCTAGAGACTATCAGGAACCACATCTTTTGGACTCCCCTGCCCCAGCGTCTGGGTGCACTGGCCCTGGGAGATGGGAGAAAGAAAGTAGCGATCGGTGTAATGATGTCCCAGCCTGTGTGGTACTAGTGCATTCTGATGCCTTCTGTCCTGGTTGAGAATGGTTCCCTGCAGCATGGATTTTGTTGTTTCCTTCATAGAGGGCACTCACTTGTCAACTGTCCCTTCTGTGACTCCTGCATGAGGGCCATCTGTTTCTTGGTGGGACTCTGGTCTGCAGCAGAGCTCAGGAGGTATAAATTCGAGCATAAGTAAGCATAAGTAAGTTTGCAGTGGCAAGCGGAAACACCAAAACGACACCCAAGATTTGGAGGCAGATTTATTTCCATTGACTGGCACTGACCAGGGTCACTCCCAGAATATCAGGCCCTGATCTCTGGTGGTCTAGGGCTTACATTGGATGAGCAAGGAGGAAATACAGAGACAGAATGGCTTGTCAATTGGGGATTGGTTTATACAATGTACACCATAGTGACAGTTATGCATCACGGTGATCAGTGTTTCTATGAGACAGGAGCAACTGAATCTGGAACAGGAACTATCACCTGGGCAACTAACAAACCGAAGTGTGTTAGCTGGGGGAGGCATTTTCTGCTAGAAGGTCATTAACACTGCAGGTGTGGAGGAAATTTCCTGAGGGGAGACTGCGACGGTGGACAAGAGCCTCCCACCAATCCTCTATGGAAGCCCACACAGATGACAATTGGAGAAGGCTGAGGAGGTTAAGCAGGATAGAGGACACAGAAGGTGGGAAAAGTGGGAGGGAGAAGGAGACCGAGAGACAGGAGTGTTCTAGGCAGAGGTGCACACGGCACTGACAAGCCGGGCTGAGATTCATCCACACCTTGAGATAGAATGCAGGTGGAAGGGAGGGAGGGGCTGAGAGAGAAGGAGTGCTGGATTCTTCTCTCAGAGGACCTCCACCCCTCCTCTCTGTTAAAGGCAAGGGTACCAGAGTCTCCGCACCTGCCTACTTGTGGTCTGAGGGTCTTCAGGAAGCTGGGCTGGAGAAAGTTGGGTTGGAGAAAGTGGACCATGGCTTCTCCCTTGAAAGCAGCCACAGCAAGGCATCTTTCCTACCCAGTGCTTCCCCAGGAATGGTCTGGAAGAGTGTGGGCTGCTCAGGGGGAGCTGGGGAGAGGCAGGATGCAGAGGGGTCAGAGAAAGTGGTCCTGGGAGTGAGAGGCAGGGTTTGGGGCAGGGGTTTGAGACATATGTAAAGAAGGAAATATGACAATGCACTCGTGGTCTGTGAAACTCAGTGTGTCAGGGATGATAAGCCAGGCAAAGGGCACCTGAGTGCCAGGAGACAGAGAACTAGAACAGGCAGGTCTGTGGGCTATCAAAACCAACAGAAGGTAGAGCCAGAGCTGTAGAGGCAAAAGAGGAACCAGAGGCCTCAGCAGGGGCCTCATGATGTCTCCTCTTTAGCCCCATTAATACAGGGGTCCTGTCTGTGGCCTGGGCAGTGTGCCCGACTCAGCTTGCAAGCTGCCAGTCCTGCTGCTCTGCTGAAAACTCCTCAGGGCCAGCAGCTCTGCCACACTGAACCTTCATTCTCAATGTCCCTTCTCCTGGAGAGAGAACAAGCCATGTCTCGCCCAAAGCCACTCTTTAGGGCCTGAGGCTGGGCTGGGCAGGGCAGGAGCTGCCGAGCTGCTGAAGCAGGAAGCTCAGGTGTGATAAGGCAGGAAGGAAAGGGATGAGATAGATGGGCTCCCAGGTCAACACATCAGCAGAAATAAAGAATTCCTGAAAGCACTGTTGACCTCTAGCTACCGTGCCTTCGGATGCCCCAGACCCCTTCTCTTCCCTTGCCCACCCAGTCCCAGTGTTCCACACACATGTCATGTCTAGCACACAGTCAGTGCTCCCACCCTGTGGCTCTGGGTTCCCTTGGTCCTGGCTGTGGGGGCTTCTGGGATCTCCAAAATCTGCTGTATCCCAGGACCCCAAAACACTCTCATTGGGATGGGGATTTGAGGGTCCTTTCCTGCTGGGACAGTGGGTCTCCTGAGAGTGCCTAGGATCACCCTGTCACACACAGTGGGTCTGCTGTCCCTGTAGATGTAGGCTGTGCTCAGCCTTTTCAGAATTTGTCTTGTTCCACATAAAATACAGGGACTGTTGCTGTGATGGCCAGGGCCCCTAAGCATGAGACCTGGTCATCTCCACTGGCTCCCAAAAACAGAGGCCTGAAGACTTCAGGGTCCTTGGTCATCCAAGTAGGAGCCTCTGTCCAGCTCCCTAGAATAGGCGCAGGGTGGCCAGCACCCTCAGTGCCATTCATATGGCATCTCTCTAGTAAGAATGAGCAGTGTCTCCAAGAGCACATGCTTATTCAGTCCTGCAAGCCAGGTGCCCAGGGATGCCTTATTCCTACCCAGGACGTGAGTGGGCCTCAAAGGGAGGGCTCTTCACTCTCCCAGTGTTTTGTATCTTTTCTTTCTGAGAACTAGACCTGTGTAACTTGGTTAATTAAGGCGACAAGAACAGATTCCCCCCCTCAACCGACTCTGATCCTTTCATTATTCAGTGTTTGGGAATCAATACTACATGACAACTACTGGTGTTGAATATCTCAGATACAGGGACTTTGATCTGCAATTGCTCTGCAGAACCCTATTCTTCAGCACAGAAGCTACACCACGACCACTTCCTTCTGGCCTCAGGGAGCAAATCTTGAGTCTGTTTAGGTGATGATGCTGTGGAGCCCTGTAGGGTCATTGCAGCACCAAGAGCCTGGGTGCAGACAAATAGATTGCAATCATGGGTCTTGGTAGATAAGAAGCCAAGCTGAGAAGTGCCCACTGTGGGGTGCCCCTGCCCAACCCCATGTAGCCCCTCTACCTCCACCCAGGGAATTGGAGGGCAGCTCACACCACACTAGCTGTGGGAACAAGCCTTGTGAGCCCTCAGTGACAGGCCGGAGAGCCTTTTTGGGCTGTTACAATGATAAAGTGACTGCATTACAGGCCTTTGTATTGCGTCTGAAACATAACTGGGGCTTAGTAAATGATGCTGTTGTTAGTCCAACAAGTGCTGAATGAGATGTGAGAATCAGGAGGATCTGCCTTGGAGACAGAGGTAAAAGGCAAGCACATCCTTACAACAGAAGCATCAAGAGACAGAGCCGTGGAGGGTAATCCACAGTGGAGTTAGGAGTCATCTTATGGGGGGTTGTGCTTGGGGGCTGCCCAGATGTGAGGGTTCCAAAAGTTCTATGAAGTGGGAGAATATATGAAAGCTAAACTCAAAGGGGAAAGTGAGGCACAGAAAGCAGGAGGACAGTGCATCAGAGAATAGTTCAAGTGTCTGGCAGGTGTAGCTCATGCAGGTTGGGGAGGGGACAATCCCAGGCTGACCAAAGTCCTCCAGGTCTGCCCTCACCCACAGCATAGAGAGAGCCACACCCAGGAACCATCATCCCGTGGCTGATGTGATCAGAGCTGCCCGTGGAGAGGAGATTCAGACCCAAGAGCGCTGCTGGAAAAGGTGAAAGGGTGGTACTCAGGATGTTGACACAGTAGGGGATGGTGGAGGGACAGTGGTGGGGACCAGAGAGAAGCAATGCCTGGAGGGAAGGCTCCTGCATAGTGGTTGTCAGGTTGGCAACTCAGAGCAGGCACTGGGTGGCAGCTGGGGTGGGGACAGCAGTCGCATGGTACAGTTAGGGTATACTGAGGCTTCTTGGAATCCCTGAGTGTCCCAGGCTGAGACACAAGGAGAAGATGTGGGTTGATGAGGATCTGGAATCATCAGCTCAGAGGCAGGGTGGAATTGGGTTGTGTTGCCCGTAGGGTACCAGTGCTGGAGATCAGCGGGGGCTGGAGCCTGGGAGGAGCTGGGGATAGACAGCAAGGCTGGTGGGAACAGAAACCTGTGGTAGCTCTTGGGTATGTGGAGAGCTCCAAGGAGCCGAGTACTGCCAGGGAGGGTATGAGGCTGAGGGGAATCTACTAAGCTCAGCAGGAAGTCACCAGGTCCAGTCTCAGGAGTTTTCATGGAGCTCTCCTGTAAGAGGCAAGACTATGTGGATCCTGAGTGAAGGGTTGCTGAAGAAATCCAGCAAAAAGAGATCAGTGCGGCAAAGAAGTCTAATTGTGCAGGGGTGGAAGAGACAGGAATGGGATCTAATGTCTGCATTTTGTGCTTAAGATGGGAGAGACCTGGGTTTGTTGTGTGCAGATATCAAAAATATCAAGAAAACACTAGAGTTTAGATAGAGCAGAAAGGAAGTGGATTTTTTCATATTTGAGGCAGAGTCAGGAACACATAAAATGACAATTTAATGTTCAATGGAAGAAATATAGTGACCTTTGTTTCCAGCAAAATGGTAAAGCTGGTGGCTAGCTGAAGTGTTTCACACACACAAATGTGCATGCCACTGACAAATACACAGACATAAATTAAAATTCTTCTTGATAGCATCCATGATCAGGCCAGCTGGAATGAATTTCAGCACAAAGAACAAAAAAAGGTGGGGTCAGCCTGCAGGCAGGGTGACATTTTCCTGGGTGATCTTACTTTACTTGGGTGACATTTTCCAAGTAGGTGACCTTGGGCTCAGCTCTCAAGGTCTCTGTAAACAGGATACTGGGGTTTACCCAGTGTGTGTATGTGGGGGGTGGGCTCTGGTAGGACCTTCCCCAACATTCCACCCTCCACAGCTACACATTCAGTGTGAGGGCAAATCAGGTTCCAACCATGCCCATTCTGGCACAGTACAAGAAAAATCAACCAAGTTAGATTGAGCACAAGCAGAAAAGGATTTGAACACATGCCCACCTGTCAATGAGTCTAGACCTGCATTCACTCTGCCTGAGTGTTCTGAAAAGCTGCCAGGCAACAACTCAATTTAAGGGCCTGACAAGGTCCCTAAGATCCTGGCAGAAAAAGTAAATACCCATCTGCCCCATGAGTCAAATACATAACAATAATAATGTGAATAGGAAAATATTTAGAACTTGATGGAAATGAAAGCTCTACCAGGGAAAGCTTCTGGATAAAAATTAAATACTCAGGAGAAAAATCATGGCCTTAACTGCTCACATGAGGATAAAAGAGACACCGAAAATTAATGGCTCGAGCATCCATCATTAGAAATTAGGGGTAAAAGTAGCAATATAAACCCAATGTAGAATAACAGAATGATGAAATCAATAATGAAGATAAGATACATTAATGAAATAGAAGAGAGATAACAGGGGGCCATCAAGGTTCAGAGTTGATCTTTTGGAAAATATTTGTAAAAATGGCAAATCTTCAATGAGGTTCATTGTGGATAGAAACAAAGCACAAATGAGCAATAAGGAGAATGGAGACAGGGCAGAACTGCAGGTACAGTGTGGCAAGGCAATGGGGCAGTGAATCACGGCAAGGCAAGAGGGGTGTCCCATCTGACACCAGCCTGAAAAGCAGACACACGTGGCAATACGGAACAAACCCCAGAATGGCCCTTTCAGCATTGTTCATAGAAGCTCCAAACCTGCAAAGCCTCAAAGTTCATCAGGGTGAAAGGACTCAATCCCTGATGGTGAATCCAACCCAGGGGCAGTGCAATGACATCACCTCATGACACAGCGTCTCAAAAGAACCCACATAGCTGATTCCACATGTATAAAGCTCAAAGTCAGGCAAGATTCAGCAACACACTGCCTATAGATAGATACAGAGAAGCTAGAATTATAAAGGTACAGCAAGGAAAAGGCAAATTGGGGCCATGGCAGTGGCTATCTGTGGGAGAGATGGGGATGATGAGGACCCACTGAGGCTAGTGTTCCATTTCCCACCCTCCAGTGACTGCATAGGCCCTCCCTTCACCATGATTATGTGAATGCACGTGCCCATCTCCTACATCTCTGGGTGTATGCTGTGTTTATAATTGTTATCTTAATTAATAGCATCATCTTGAATGCTCCAGAAGAAAAAGCTCCTGGCACAGGACTGCCACTGAAACCAGGAGAATGTGCTAGAGCACTGGCATCTGCAGCCAAGGCAGGGTGCCAGGGCATTCTGCAAATCAGGAGCACAGGACCAGGAGAGGAAGATGAGCCGAGGGGAAGAGACAATAGACATTGACAAGGGGAGGCGAGCAGAGGTTGCTGGAAAACCAGAAATGCAAGCACAGCTTTCAACCTGCACGGGATTGCAAAGAGAAGATGGGATACACCGAAAATCAAATCAGTGACAACCTTGAGACGCTTCCTCCCAATTTAAGGGAAAATTATAAACACCCGAATCTTAAGTGAGAAGAGCTTTGCTAGGGTGGACAGAGAAGAGAAATTCCAGCTTTGAAGGTATAGAAATGTTTCTATGGAAGGGGTCAGATAGCAGGGAACGGGAGCAATTACCAAAAGCGGAGTTGAAGGAAATGTTGCTGGACAGAGAAGGAATAGAGCGGGAATGTCAAAGGACTTGTCCTTCCCCAAACACAATCAGAGGCGCTGCTATGGGGCTGGCAGTTATTGTTCTATTTATGTGATTTCAGGAATGAATATGTCATCTTTAAGCATTCTGCCAGGGAAAAAAATTATACTACAAAGGAACAAAGATAGCATGGGCCTCCAATTTCTCGTCTGCAGTAATAAATGCAGCAAGACCTGGAGCTGGGACTGCAGCTCTCCCAGGAAAATCTATTTTTTGGTTCAAGAAAGGTTTCCAAGGGAGATGAATGAAGGGTAATAACTGAAAGATAAGTTAGAGTAGATGTTCCGGGCGGAAAAAACATGTTGGAAACCTCCGAAGTGTGAACTGGCTTAGAGATCCTGAGTGTGTGGGCGGGAATTGAAGTGTTTTGGTGTGCTTGTGTGTGCCTGGGGACAGGGTGGAGATGAGAGTGGACTGCTCAGATGTGTCAGGGGGAGGAAGGAGCCGTCGGAGAAAAACAGGAGAGAGGAGTCACTGCGTACAGAAGGGCGAGGCCCAGGGCTGGGCCCAGCAAGTGTCTAAGGGACACGGTGTGAGAAATGAGACTGGACATCCAGAGCCTACAGAGTGTCCTTGGCAAGGTGAAGAGGTAGGGCTTCCAAAGCGGGAGGGCAGGTGGGCAACAGGGAGTGATGCTTCAGCCAGTAGCTTGGGTTTCTTGCAGGCCCCACCACCATGAACCAGCCACTCTCACCCTGTGCAGCCATGTAGTGATGCAGAGGCTCCCGTAGGAAGCCCACATTCTTGTCACCTCAAGATATGAGCCAAAGTCCTAGTAAAACCCCAGCCCAGGCAAGCTAGGCTGGACGCCTGAGTGACAAGGACTGCTTAGTACCTCTGGGCCTGGGCCAGGCCAATAAGAACATGTGGGTAGTATCAATTTAAGTACTAGACAGAGAATGATTCACTAAAGAAAATGGTTTATTAAAGAGTAAACAGGGATGGATAAAGCCAGGGTATGCGTGCTATACCAAACAAGAGACTGTAGGCACAGCCAGGGGGCCAGGACAGCAGAGATCCCTAAAGGCAGATGGGGTGGACTGTGGAAGTTGTTCTGAAACCATTATTCCTAGCACAAGGATTCATACTGGGGGCATCTGTCCAAAGGAAAGTTGCTGTCCTTGGAGAGGTGGCTTTTGGGTAGGGTTGTGATGGTAGGCTCACTTGCAATAGTTCCTGTTATCAGACAAATCCCTTCCTTCAAGGCATCTCTACTCTGTTTTATGAGGGTTTGATGTAGATGACTCCTTCTCAATTCTGACAGAGCTTCATCCCCTCCTGTTGCTCCCAGGCCCAGCTTTGCAGGTGGACTGTGACAAGAGCTTTCCTGTGGTCACTGATGTGGCTCCAATGTGACTTCACTCGGCTTCTCAGGACTAAGAAGGGGAGACACACCCACACTGACAGGTGGACAGGTGGCAGGATGACCACCATGCTTGTGGCCCAGCTTCATCCCCATCTTGTGATTCATGATCACCTGCTCTGGAATCAGGCCCAGCCTCCCTGATCCACAGAGTTGGAGGAATGAGGCCTGAGGATCCCTCCCCTGTGGCTTGCAGTGGCAGGCAGCATGGCGTCAAGGTGCCAAGGATTCGAATGCTTTCTCCCTTCCTCTCCATCTTCCCCCTCTTGTGGGGGCTGTCTGGGCTCTGAAATGCATAGCTCAGGATATAGTGACATCCCCATTGTTAGGTGAGGGTCTCATTTACAGCTATTCCTTGGCCTGTTTACACCCTCAACCCCAGCCACCTGGAGCCCATAGTTGGGGTAATGTGCAATCATGGAGGGCCCTTATGAGGGCATAGGATGCCAAATAAATAGTATTTCTGAAATGGAAGTTTATCTCTCACACTGATTTGGGGATAGAGTGGCTCCATGGAAACCAGATACACCCCAGGATTAGGATGTGTGTCTCTGTTAGGCAGAGAGGAGGTGCTCATCTTGGGCAAGAACTTGGAGGGAATCCATGAAGACAGAATCAAATGCTGCCCACCCACTAGAGCCGCCCATTACAGTATGTTGCCAGCCTCCCCTGAGCAAGCCAACAGCCAGGTTTAGGGAGTGCACAAAGAGTCTGCACTGGTGCCCCAGAGGGGAGGAGCAAGTGGGTGGAACTGATCCCTGTGGCCCCGAGGACCCAGCCTAGGCAGCCCCACAGCAGACAGGGAGGCATTGAGTCTCAGAGACACCCTGGCCAGCAAGCATCATGGCATGATGCAGTTGGCATACAGTCAGCAGGGGCTCATGACCACATCACAGCTTGGGACGTGGTGTGTGAGCCATTCATGAAGAGCACCAGGTGCAGGGAAGGTCCTTGTCCCCAGAGATTTTGCAGCCAGGGAAAGGCAGAGAGTAAAGAAGACAGTGAAGAAAGAGGGGCTGAGTGCGGTGGGGCCTCAGAGCTCAGGGCAGCTGTGGCAATAATGGGGATCACTTAGTTCCCACAGCCCAGCCAATGTGAAGTCTGGGGTAAGGTGCAGGGAGGGGGCACAGCAAGCCAGCAAGTATCTGGGGATGCAGGGTGAAGCAGGCAACATCTACCAGGCCTAGAGCAGAGGTTCAGAATGTGGAGAGGGCTCCAGCTTTGTTCCCAAGAGGGACCTCGGTACAAGTAGGGGAATGGAGATGGGGTCAGGAGGCAGAGGCAGACCATATAGGGCATGCAAGGCAGTGCAAGCTCACAAAGTTGGATTTGGCCAGAGCTGGGTGCTCTGGAGGGAGGAAAGGACATTGTCCAGCAGGTAGGAGAGGGAGCAGTGCTAGCAAGAAGGTGGAGAGGAGGGTGGACAAGATCAGATGATAAGTGTCAGTCTACAGAACTGGTTGCTGGATGTTGGGGTGAGGGAAGACAGCAGGGGAGGATGGCACGGAGGGCACGGGATGAAGCCAGCCACTGGTAGGAGTCTAGAGGACCCCTGGGGGTGCTGAATGTAGTGCACCAGATAGAGGTAGGTGATGCACACCAGCTGGGCCCCTCGTCCTTGGTCACCCAGAGGAACCCTGAGCACCATCTCAGCCAGAACTGGGGCTAACTGCCGGGCAAGAATCTCTCCACCCTCCCCCAGGTTAGAGGAGCCTTGACCCCAAACTCACAGATCCTCCTCAGAGGACAAGTGCAGCACATGTCCCCAGCCAGAGGCCACCTGTGAGCAGTTTAATGACCACACTGGCATGCAGCTCACTATTTCATGCTAGCTCTGCAGGTCCTGGGGCTTGTGTGGGTAGTGTCAGAGAAACACAGGAGACACTTCAGCTCTTCCCTCCCAATGTTAGGGCACCACTCTGCTGCCCAGCCCAGGTGTGTCCTGCACCCCCAGCAGTGACACCTCTCTCCGAAGCCAGGGACTTGCCTGAGCTATGCAGACTATCAGATCAGGAGCTCCCTGAGATGTACCCTTGGTTTCCTATCGGACTATGGGCTTTCCTACACCAGAGCTGCCCTTGAACAGGATTGGGTGTCTTCCCTTGTACAGAGCTTCAAGCACAGGGGAAAGCCAGAGGGGCTGTTTCATTCCAACCACCAGCCCTGCTCTCTCCATCATCCTATGGCTCCCACCTGGCTCCTAAGTCCCCCTCCAGTCTCCTATGGCTCCACAGCTTCTACATGCTCCTGTGGCTCCCACATACACCTCACAGCTCTCCTTAGTCTGCCCTATCTCTCACTTTCCTCCCATGGCTCCCACCTTCCTCCCATGGCTCCCTCCAGCCTCCTGTGGCTCCCATCTGCTTCTGCTCGCTCCCACCTGTATCCTGTGGCTCTCACCTTCATCCCATGACTCCCTTTAGTCGCCTGTGGCTCCACCTTTTTTGGCGGATTTCCCAGCTTCCCTCTGCAGATTGGCAGCTGCAGATAGACCTCAAAGGAGGCATTAGGGTCAAGCAGAAGATGCTCTGCTTATGGACCACCCAGCTGGTACTCAGTTCATCACCAATTACTGTGTCTGCCCGGCTGGGTTTTTCCACCACCATGTGTCGTCAACACTCCCAACCTTTCCCAGGGACCAGAGGTCACAACTGAACCAATTAATTTGGACTAGCCCATTCCACGCTTGGTAACTTCCCGGCACAGAGCGCCTGTCGGTGTCAGCGTCTGTCTGCAGTAGAGGCTGATGGATTGGCAATGTTTCATTGTGTTTTATTTTATTTTTTGCCTGCCCTCTGCAGGGGTTGAGGTGGGGAGGGGAGCAGCGGTTTTCCCTGGGGGAGTAATTAAAGCTCTTTGGTTCTGAGCCAGACTTAACAAGGCTAATGGTTGAAGTGAGCCAAACCTCTGTGAGCTGGACTGGCAGAGGGTGGAGGAAGCCAGCCATGGCTGTCCACTGGCCACCGGGAGGTCCCACGGGTCAGCATACCCTGGAGGAGTCCAAGCCCAGAGCCACAGAGGCCCACTGGTGGCCAGTGTGAGAGCCAAGGACTGCAGTGCCTGGTCCTCTGTGAGTCACTGTTTGCAGGTGGCAACAAGGGCAATGATGAACATCTATACATTTTAAAGGTCAGGATGAAGACTGAGTGTGGGATGATCACTAGCTCTCTGCTGATCCATAGGCAGAGGTGGCCACTGGTCACTTGCAAGCTCATTTGAGAGTCTTTCATTGAAGACCAGCCCCACACCAGGGCAGAGCCCAGAGGGAACCGTGGTTCCTTCTGCAGCAGCACAGCCTGGAGAGCCCTGCGCTGCTGTCATAGCCTCAGCCACTGCTCCTCTTGCCTGGTCTCTCTCAGCAACGGATGTGGCGCAAGTCACCAGGTGGTTTAGAAAACTGGACATCTATACTCATAAAACTGGGCTCTTGATTTGATATAATGCAATAAAATACAACAGAATACCATACATTGCATTGTAACATTCTAGTACATAAAAACTGTGGTATTACTCTCAGATTTTATTTATACCAGGACCGATTGCCCTAAGGTGCAGAATTGAATAATGCCAGAGTGCTGTTAAAGATGTTAAAAATTGTTCTTGCTTATTTCAGCAGATGGACCTTAGGCTCAGGACTTCCCTAAATTTCTTCTCATTCAAGGTGATTAATTTACTTAAATTTTTTATTTAATTCCCGTATACAAATGTACACCTCCGCATGTTTTTGCATAAATGTGAACACATGCCTGCATTTGGTGCAGTCTTTCTTTCTTTTCGCCTCCTTTATGTGGTTCCCCCAGCACTGCCTTCCCCTCTTAACCCCAGCCGGATGCGTCTTACTGCTCTAAATGATGATTTATGCCGTGTTGCTGCACAGAGGCTCTGCAGTTACACCGACTTCCACCTGCCTAGCCTCGTTTGATGCTCCTGAGGATCCCGCTGGAAGGCAGAGCAGGACCTGCATGCATACTCCACAGAAGGCGAGAGGGCTCAGTGAGGAAAAATGGCTCCCCTGAGTCCCCCCAGCCATTCCTGGGAAGCCTGGTAGAGTTCAGAGCTGCAGAGCCGTGCTCACCAAAAGCAGAGCAATGCCTGGAATGACGCTTAGCACCTTACAGAGGCTTTTGGCCAGCCTCTGTGCGATTTTGGGCAACTTCGCTAATGCCTACATGCCCCACTGTGAAGCAACTCATGGTTGTGCAGATGCGGGGGAGGATTTGCAGCATTTGGAAGATGTCCTGGGGTGAAAGCCCCATAAATCTTGCTACTTGCTTTCCTAGCTTGTCTGCACTGGGAGGACAAGATAGAGCTACTGGCTTTCATGTGACCCGTAGCAAAGTGTTCTGTACTTGAAAGGACTTAAATACTATTTAATTAAAAGCTGGAAGCCAAGAAGAATGACTTAGTTGGTTAGATCACTATTAAAGGTTTTGCATCTGCTATAACCTGTTCTTTCTCTTACTGTCTTGTCTATTCAATTTTCTATTCATTTTTTGGAATGTTATAGCCTTGTTAGTGAGTTCAGGCTCCACACAGAAAGACAAGAAAGAGAGCTAAAATACAGATCTGTGGTAGTGGTGTCCTCTCCCACCCTCTGCTACAGGCCCCTGTGGCTCGACTAAACAGGAGCTCTCTCAGCAGGGTCTGCAGGGTAGATGTAGTGGGGGCTTTGACTGTGGTGAGTGCAGTCTTATACCTGGTAGCAGAGAGCACCACCAGGGAGTCTCTTAGACACTTCTTGGGAGGACTGCAGTGACATCAGCCCTGTAACTTTCCATCCCCCACACTCCTACTGCCCTTCAAACTTCACCTGCGTAGCCTCAGGGCCAAGCTGGCCACTGGGTTGGGATTGAACTATCACAGGGCAGGGCTAGGCCCTGATCAGCTCATCACACCAGCCACATGATGCTTGGGCAGGAAACCAGCCAAAGACAGGGAAGGAAGATAGGATATACCTCAAAGGTGAACAGTGGCCTGCCTAACAAACACCTAGACACCCAGGGCTGGGCCCACCTGGTCTCACTCATGTACAGCAGTCATGAGTGGTCAGGATGGCATTGCTCCAGGTGGGCAGTTGGCACTGGCCTTTGGCTTCGCCTCTTGTCTTCACAGGATACAGCAGAATTCCAGAAACCAGAGCAAGGCTACCAGACTTCAAGATGTCTAGGTTGGGACGTTCCACAAGATCACTCTGCCAAACTGTGTGTGTCAATGCCAGCCCAGATTTAAGGGCTAAAGAAATAGAGTCTGCCTGCGATAGGGGTGGAGGGGTATATCTCTGCCATAAGGCAAGGGTCAGAAGGAAATACTGGGGCCATCTTGACCAAAAATCTCCCAGTTGTTTTTTTTGTTCTGAAAAATGTCCACAGGAGCAGATAGCAAAGAGCATTTTTTGGGTTTGTTAGACATGCAGGCTCCCAGGCTCCACTCAGATTTGCTGACTTGGAATCTTTACTGTAACATGCCCCAGTGATTCCTGGGTTTATGAAGGACTGAGAGGTGCTGGACTCTAGAAGCACTGTCTACAATCTATGTCCCTACCTATGTCCCTACCCTGCACTGCACCTGCTGCACACTAGGGCTCTTCTTTTTGGAGGTAAGGGAGTAAAACATCGACCACCATGCAGATAAAGCAGACAAGTGTCCCTTGAAGCCACCACATAGCAGCAAGGGTTAGGCATGAGCACACTGCTGGCCCCTTCTTGGGCAGACATGACTGGTGGTCTGAGATGTCCACCATACTATACACTCTGGACCAGTGCCTGGCTGGAAGCAGTGTATCATGGTATGCATGGTGCAGGTGCTGCCCTAATACCACTCTGATGTTCCTTAGCTTTCTTGAAGGAGGAACAGTGCCTCTCTGGGCCAGACCAGAGAAACTCCAGAGAGAATACAGAGAGGCCACTCATATGGACCCCGAGTCTCCCCTCTCCCCTGATGTGGGCTGAATTAATGCCTTCACTGGCAGCATTCATTGGCAGCCAAGTGAGAATGGGGTCTTGACCACACTGAGGGTGGAGACCATGGCCATGGACAGACCCTCAGAGGCCTCATTTTCTCAAAGGGAGGTTTTATGGAAACAAAATGGCCCATTCTTCAGGAGCCATGAGACCATCCACAATGACCACAGGAGTTTGCCTTCTTGGCCCAGCCCTGCTGATCTATTCAGATAGGATCCTGCCCGCCAATGGGACCTATGTCTGGACTTGCCACATGGGACGTGGGCCTGAAGCCAGTAGCTGACAACAATCACAAGGTGGTCTCTGTCTAAGCAGCAGCCAGCTACCGCAGCCCCTTCCTGCCTGCTGGTCTCTGCAGCCAGCATCCGGGCCTGACTGGAGATAGTTGGGTGCTGGCTCAGGGTTTGATGGAGTGGAGGCCCCTCTGCTGGAAGGGGCCTCCAACCAAGGAGAATCCCTGGACATGGGGCTCAGGAGGGTGGGACACTGCTCTGCCACCTGCCACATTTCTTGATGCTCAAGCAGACTCCAGAAGAGTCTACCCTGCCACACTGCAGGCATCCGAAGCAGACATGTATATAATGTTTAGATTCTGCCTTTGGAAACCTGAAGCTCCAGAGCCAATAAACAACAGAGCAAAGGTTATTTTAAACCCTGCAGTTAAAATCGACACAATGATGTATTGGTCTGATCATTCCTTTTATGAAATTACCTCTGAAATATAACATTTTCATTCTGGGAAATTCATTCCTGTTCTGTTCTCCCCTGAGCTTTATAATTTCCTCTGCACATTGCCATGTACTTGTCCAGGGTTCTGGAACTTTCTCTGGAGCCCTGACCTGAGACGATAGGGTGGGGTGGGGGTGAGGGTTGGCTGCTGGGCTCACAGCTGAGCACACATGCCTTGCTCAGGTACAGCCAATCCCCCGTGTGCCCTTCTTCCAGGGTGTTCGCAAATCTTGAGGCCCCAAACCTGTGCTCATCAGCGCATCCCACATGTCAGAGTCTCTCCCCAGAGGCAGCTCAGGATCATGATGAAAACCACCCCAGGGCTTTTTGTGAGCTGCACCAGGGGAGTCGGTGGTGGGAAAGTTACAGATGCTCTGTGTGTCAACACATAGCATCTAATTACAGCTGGGCCAACAGCACCAGAGAGTGAGGAGGCTGGGGATGGGCTGGAAGGACCCTGGGTGGTTCCACTGGGTTTAGGCCTGAGCCACGAAGGTAACAGCTCTGAGTGGACCAGCTGTGGTCCACAGTTTTGCTCTGATTTCTCAGGCCAGCATAGCCCCCTCCTCCACAGGTACGTGCCCACTCCAAATCCCCTGGTACCCCCTGAAGGTCAGAGTTCCTGGTCACTGTGGCCAGCTCCCTCCATGGTGACAGGACAGGGTAGAAGCCCAAAGGGTGACATGCACCAGTTGCCAGATGCCCTGACAGCTGGGAGTAAAAAGATGCAGGGACAATGTGGGAAGTCAATGGCATCCCACACCAGATGCCACAGGACAGTTAGAGCCTTCTACAGTGCTGCCAAAGTTGCCCATCTTTATGGAGGAGGGAATCCAGGGCAGTGGTCAGGAAGGCTTGGAGCATCTCGGTGCCCTGCTCCTCTCTGAGCACATGCTGTGGTGGGTGCTCCATTCGGGTGCTCCTGCTCATCTGCCTAACTCCATGACAAGCCTGCATGTCCACATGTTCTGAATAAGGGCTCAGCTGGAGCCTGCCAAGAGAGAAGGTGGTGGACAGTCAAGATAGTAGACACCTGGGATCCCCTTGAGCTTTCTGCCTTCCAGAGGTCCAAGTGCCAAGTTTCAGACACAGACCAGCATCTCCGTGGAAACTGAAGGAAGGGATGGGGAAGTCCTGACTCCATGGGTCCTCTGTGGGTCAGACTATGACCTAGAGGCCAGCAGAACAGGGCCTGGTCCCTAAAAGCACCATCTGGCTCCAGAACTCCCACAATTTCCCCAGCTCCCAGACTCTAAAATGCTCCTCCTTTCCACCCCCTGACTGCATTGATCAGCCTGCTACCTGTGGTAGGTGGGATCAGTGGGGTGCAGTTCCCTATGCACTGCGGCATATTCAGCAGCATTCTTGGTTCCCACCCACTCAGAGTCTGTGTCACTCACGACCCAGACATGACAGCCATGCGTGTCCAGCCCCTGCCCAGGGTCCCTGGGGCCAAACTATTCCACTGAGAACCCAACCGACCTCAGTATTTACCACCTTAAAAATGTTCCTGGAGTCCCTGGGTGTGTGCTGTGATCCTTGCATCACAAACACCTGGCTTCACCGCATCTCAACACCTGTGAGGGCTGTCACTTCCACTAAGTCCTGTCACTTTCACTGAAGCCTGAGAGGTGGGAGGTGCTGTCATTCTCACTTCATAGGCACAGAAGCTGCTGTGGGGAGTAATTTTGACATGTTGCTGACTTTACCCATTCGGTTCCATGGATCTCCCTGCCGATGCCAGCCTCACGGGAACTGAGATTGGCCCAGAATCTTGTTGGAGCCCTGGTACAAGGTGATAGCCATGGAGCTGCCTATGATTGCAAGATGGGGAGCCCAGGCCACTCCCCTCCCCCTGCACCTAGTGGATGCTCTGATGTTACACGAAATTCCTAAGAGCGCTGCGCTTCCCCAAGAGTTGACAGTCTCTTGCGGCAGTGTACAAGGGGAAGGAAAATCCATTCCAGTTAATTGTAGGTTCTGCAGAACTAGAGTTAGAGTGTATCACCATTGAAACCAGCTTATTATCGATCGGAAACACGACAGGCCTGCATCCCAGTCAGCGTCTGCACCAGTGCCTTTGTCACGCAACGGCTGACATCTCTGCATTGTTTTTCAGCTGGTAATTCCTTAAAGACTGAGACAATAGTCATTTAATATCGTTTGCTCAAATGAACAGTTCCCTGAGCAAATAATAATAATAAAAAAATGTCCCCGAGAAGCCAATTAGATGCTGCAGCTTGTACCAAGCGACGGCCTTTTTAATAGACGCCCTTTTTACAAGCACAGCTGTGTCACCCAGATGAAATATCAGGCCCCCCTTTTGCCGCTGATATGTAAATAAATGCAGGCGATTGCATATGTAATAGCTCTCCTCCATCAACAGGGCTTAGAAACCCGATAGGAATGCTTCAGATAAAGGGGCAATTTGCGGAAGAGATTTTTCTAAAGAGAATGAGAGATGGTGGAAGGAGGAGGAAAAAACAGGGGAGCTTCTGGGGTCATGAATGATGTTATCAGGTCTGGAGGGAGAAGTTGTTTCTTCAAGGGGAGGCAAACCCCGCCTGCCAACTTCTTTTCACAAGGGTACGGGAGTGGCTGCACCTGCCACAGTGATTCTCAACTTGGGGTGCACACACGCCTTTAGGATCTTGCAGCCTCTGTCACCCTCTTCCCCATGAGGGTGCACGTATGCACAGTGTTCTCCATACAAGTGCAGGGGGCTCAGGGACACCTGAAGTCAGCCGCGGGCCCTGTGTCAGGACCAAGAGAGACTTCCAAGGGAGAGGTACTCCACCAGGATGCTCTGTTCCCAGGAGCACGTGCTGACGTCTGGTGGCATTTGTGGTTGTCACAACTAGGGCGGAAGGGCTATGGCATCGCACAGGTGGAAGCCAGGGAAGCTGCCCAGCAACCCACAATGGACAGAATGGCCTTGCTTACAAGGAACACTCTAGTGCTGAGACTGGAACCTTGATGTGGGCGAGCTGTCCAGAATGGACTCCCAAATATCCCCCAACCACGTTGCATTGACAGATGAGGAAAGTGATGTCCAGCGTAGGGAAGGGCTTTGCCGGTACTCAGTCTTGATGGTGGAGACAGCCCAGATCTGAGCAATGCACCCAGCTGACTCCTGCCCACTGCCCAACAGAGCCTCACCAGCCACCTTTGGCAGATGTTTATGGAGCTTCCTGGTGAGCGTGCCTGGGACCCTGAGGCCTAGACCGCTTTGGCCATGCAAGGCACAGGGTAGAGTGCTAGTCTCAGAGCCTCCACCAAGGCCATAGCAGTGTTCTGCTCATGTCACCTGGAACAGAAAAATATCAAACCCTCCCAGCCTGACTGTGGGGTCAGCCACAGCCATGGCCACAGCTCAACTGGAACCCACTGTGGCCACCTGAAGCAGGAAGGCTCCACTGGGAAAGGGGTTTCCTGGGACTAAAGGGAGAGGCAGGGTCAGCAGGAGAAGGTGTGGCACAGGTAGAAGGTAGAGGCCTAGGGATGTCCACAAGAGGATTCCGGTAATGGTATGAAGGAGGAGGTGCACTAGGGAGGCCTGCCTGGCTGGGCAGTGAGGTGTCAGTGGCTGCTGCAGAGAGAGCTGGTCGGAGAGGTCAGCGTGGACAGGGCAGCCCTGGGTGGGATGCTTTGTGGTAGCACAACTCTGTGCTGATGGAGGGGTCAGAAGGTCCTGCACTGAGAAGCCCCTGCCCACCTGTCCACATCCAGGTCTGATCAGCTGGGAACCCACACCTAGAGGTGGGTCCTGCCTGCTGGAGGCCCACATGCTACCTGGACCTGGTGCTCTGTGTCCAACTTTTCCATGCAAACAGCCAGGCGGAACTCCCCCCAGATACCCCCTCAAGCAAGTCTGAGCAGCCTCCTGCCCCATCCTCTCCCACCCTCCAGCCTCCCCAGATCTGGAGAGGTGTCAGGGTCTCTTCTCACTTCAGAGCCACTGCTGTAGGCAGCTCTTCACCTCAGGCCCAAGCTTTAAGGCTTCCACAGCCCATTCTGGCTCAGCCCCTCAGCTGTCAGCTTGCCCTCAGTGCATCCCTGTACTTTTTATTTTGTGGCAAAAGTCACTGTACTCTTCAGAGTTCCAAGAACACAGGACTCTGTGCAGAAATAAGCATGTTTCCTCCCCTGCTCAGCCCATCAAGGTCACCTACAGTGATAAGACACACATATCCTGTCACCTTATTTTCTTTAATCTTGTATAAACATAAGAATATATTATATATACATATATATATGTAACTTTATAGTTTTCTTTTTTTAACCAAATGGAATCCCACTGCCTCTGTCCTCTGGGACTTTTGGCTCACGTAATAATCAGCCGAAGCCATCGTTCCGGTTAGCACACCCTGCTTCTCCTCATCCATTTTAATAGTGGCATAATGGCACGGCCACTTGGCTCATAGGTCTTTATCACCTCCGGGAGGGAGCACCTTCAGAGAGGGCCAGCCTTGCTACACATGCGCATGCATCGTGAGTGTGTGTGCACACGAGCACATGGTATACCCACAGGCACACGTGCACACACACTCACATATATGCTCACATGTCCTGAGGTCAGATGAGAGGACTGTGACCTTTGGGGTGCTGAGCCCCCTCCCCACCTGACCCTGTTTCTTTTCACTCACAATGCCATCATCCTGTGCCCAGCAGGGCACTCTGAGCATGCAGAGAACACCTGGTGAAGGAGAGACTTAGACCCTGGCCAGGCCAGATGCTGGGCCTGATGTGGGAACACTGAATATTAGCTCTTCTGTGAGCCTTGGCCCTGTGTTATCTGGTCAGAACTACTGTAAGCAAATGCTAAGAACTGGAGGTAGACATTGTCTTCCTGGCGCATCCTCACATGGGCCTTCCATGAATGTCTCCTCCTGACCCCCTACTGCCCAGAGTCACCCTGGTGACCTCATCTGATCTTAATTACCTTGCAAAGGTCTTGTCCCCCAGCCACATTCTGAGTCCTAGGTAGGGCTTCACCTTATGACTTTGGGGACAGGATTCAGCTATGTCCCTTCTTGGACAGATGCATGGCCCTTGGGCCTGGAGGCTTGGCTGGAGAGCTGGAGCCTCACTGTGGTGGGACAGTCAGCAAGCAAGAATCAAGGGCAGGACTTCCCAGCCTTGTTAGCCATAACCAGGGCCTGAGGATCACGGAGTTTATGGGAAATGCTTTGCTAAGCAATGAGATGGTGGCAAGCTAGGCTTCTTTTTTCTCCCTTTTTCTCTTTCATAAGGCCCCTTCCAGGTTTTCCTCTTTTCTTCCTAATGGTAAAGTGAGCAGTAAGCCTGGAAGATGGAAAGGGAGACCTGTAACTCCCAGGATGCTCCTTGATGTCCCTTTCCACCTTCCAGAACCCAGGTGCCTCCCTGGGTGAGACTCGTGTGCCCCAGCCTGACCTGTAGCACTGCTTTCTGCTGCCTCCGCAGCTGTCATATGCCACACAGTTTCTCACATTCTCTCCTCCCTGACAACTGATAGGCTACATCCTCAGATCCCACTACACCTGTCACTTGCTCCCAGGGTGTAACCAGGGAAAGCAAAATCTAAAGGGCCTGCCTGGTAGCGGTGGAGGCCATCTGCATGGTACCAGTGTGCCCACATGCCAGGCTCCAAGACTGTTCCTGAGGTTGCTCTTCCATCCTGCATGGTCTCAGTTTCCAAATGACACCCCAGAGGCTTCTGGCCTTTGTTAGCCAGCTCAGATGTGTCTTCCAGTAGGTGGGGAGAGGGAGGTGAGCCGCACATAAGAATGTGCTGGGGTTGAGAGGAAGCTGGTAAGCTATCTCTTCTAAATTGATCATTATGTCATGAGGGAAACCAAGGCACAGTGTGATGCCCCTCCGCTTGTCCAGCTTCCCTTAGGACCCTGAGTCTCACTTTCCCCTCCCTGGGTGTAAATCATTCCACCCACATCCGCCCCATACTGGTCCCTCCACACCTGCTGCCAAGACACTGGTCCTTGAAGAAAGCCCCTATGCCATCAGAGCACTTGCTCTGTTCTTGAAGGCAAAAGCCTTGCCCTTCTCTTGTCCACATTGACCTTAAGAACAAAGATAGAAGAGGTGGAAAGACAACTGGCCATAGCAAGGGTCTCATTGGATGCTCCTCCCCTTCTTCAGGTGCTGCTACTGCAGGACTGGACCCTGGTGAGGTGGGATATGACCAGAAGGCAGGATCTAGCACTGGTTTCTCTCTGCTCAAATACATGGAAGTCAAAAGGCCCAAAGAGACAGGTATTGGAACTGAGCCTTTAGGATATAGAGGAGAGAGCAAGAGGCAATGGACAGGTTCAGGACAAACTAGAAGGGGTGGCAGGTAGACTGTGCAGACCTAAGTGGCTGCTGGCCATGTTGAGGAAGGTCTAGCACTGAGCAGGGTGCATATATATAAAGGGCAGGCCCAAAGCTTTAGCCGAGGTTGGAAGCAACTGCTTTGCCTGAAAGTGTCCAGAATCTCCTCCCCTAAGTCTTGTGAAGTGAGCCTCACCTATATTAGTTACTTTCCTGTCACTGGAGCAAAATAACAAACACCCGCAATTTAAAGGAGGAGAGGACTGTTTCTCTCACAGTTTCAGTGGGATCCAGTCCACGGTCAGCTGGTCCAGCGCATGGCAGAGTAAACCTGCTAACCCCATGGCATCCAGGAAACATAAAGAGAAGGGAGGAGCAGAGGACAAGAATATATCCTTCCTGATTTCTCCTATAGTGACCCACCTCTTTCTACCTACTAATAGCACATTCAGCCATAAATTTAACAGTGGGTTAATCCATCGATGAGCATACTGCTCCCATGACCCAATTACCTTCCCAATGCCCCACATCTGAACAGATGAGACTTTGGGTGAACATTAGAGATCCAAACCATAATATCACCCTTGGCTTTCTTAGCCCCTGCAGAATGTGGGCTCTCCTGGCCATGAGCAACAGACACCTCCCTCAACCCAATGACCTGGACAGGCCTGGATGGGCTCCTGGTAAGAAGAGTCCTGGGATACGGGGTCTGGAACAAGATGCTGGACCAGGGCCCCCAGGACACTGCCCTGAGGTGTGCCTGTGCTGGGGCACTGTGTAGTTTTCCTACTTGACCAGCAGCTGGTCTCCTTACCAACCTCCCGGCTGTTCTCATCCCAAGAAATCTCTGGCTGGTGACTGGCCACTTCCTAAGTAGTCCAGCCTGTACCCAGCCAGAGCCGGTTCCGTTAGCATCCTGAAGAGAGGAAGGCCACAGTCCCAGGCAGAAGACAAAAGCAGAAGAGTCACCTGCACCGTGGTCTTTCCATGAGACACGGGCTGCACTGGCAGCTCAGCTGTCCTCTGGACAAAGTTGATCCTGGTGGGAGAAAGAATAGGATAACACTGAGCTAAGGTCTCTTCTACTGAACACCTGCTTCTGCTGAACATGCCTTTGTCTCTGAGGGCGAGTGTTTGCCAGTTACCACCAGTATAGCGCCAGCCTCTTCTCTTTGGAGGATCCCCGGGAAGCTTTCACCACACAGTGGGCAGCTTGGAGGCTGCCTGCTGCCCAGGACTCTTTTCTGTGGTCGCTGCTCTGCCCCTATGAATTCTACCCCTCTTAGCTGAGCACCTTGTGGGCCTGGGCGTACACTCCTGACAGTCTGTGCTGCTGCTGTGGGCTCACCTGGTGCCCTCCCTCAGGTGCACCTTCCTTCCTGCCCACTCCAAACACATCCAGCTTTCCAATGGGAGATGGGACGGGGACACAGAGCTGCCTGCAACCAGGTGGTGTTGCTGAACTCTGACAGGGACCCATGGGCATCAGCTCAGTCATCCCCTCATGTGCTCTGAGGTGTCCACAGCTTAGCTCTTTCTAGCTCAGAAACAGGGAAAGTGAGGTACTGCATACTTCAGGGAAAAGCCAAGGTCACAGAGCTTGCAAATTGCCTAGTGAAGCTATGAAGCCATGTCTGTCTGACTGTTATGGTGTGCCCTCCAGGGTGTGGACAGCATGTGAGGGAATGGGTGAGGATGTGCAACTGGGCTTACCATGGGGAACATAGCCCTAGCTCTGGATCCATTTGGAGGAGAGGAGAAGTCCCAGGCCACCAGGGAGTGAGGCATGTGATCATTTTTGAGAGATGATCTCTGCTAATACTCATCATGGCTACCAGATTGATCCTGCAGCTTCTGCCATGCTGGCCAGGACTGTAGACATGGGGTGGTCCCACACATGTGGTGCTAGCACCTAAAATGGGCACATCAGCCATGTGGCATGGCAGGATTCTAAGGGGAAGGCTGCACAGAAAATCAGAGAGGGCTTCCTGGAAGAGGCACCCCAGCTAAGGAGGTCAGCAGGAGCAGAGAGACCTGGGTACAACAGTCCTCCCCACATGCCATGAGAGCTGGCTGAGCACCAAGGACCTGCCTCGGTGAGGAAAGGTGGGATAGGTACTCTCAGGTACCATGTGGAGGAAGTCTGCACTGAGGTCCCTGCGCCATGGGTCTCGGGGAGTCTGGGCCTCAGTTTCTCTTGTACATTCCCCTACATGGTGGGAGGAAGACCAGTGTGTGTGTGTGTGTGTGTGTGTGTGTGTGTGTGTAACTGAGCCTTTATGTAGCCACCTGAGCAAAAAGGGGGTCCAGGGCAAAGCCGGAGATAGGGAGTAGATGAGTCTCTGCCATTTGTCCCTGGTGCTGGTGCAGAGAAGACAGGTTGCTCTCCAGGGAGGTGGCCAGAGGGAGGGGCTGGAGAAGCCGGGTGCTCTGGTCTATGGGGCATATATCAGCACTTCCCTCTCTTCCCTGCCCTGTCACCCAGCCCCCTTTCTACCAAGGGGCATTGCATGCACTGCAGCCTTGCCATGAGACATACTGGAAATACAGGCTTCCAGAGGCCTAGAAGACTCTTTGGAAGGGTGTCCTGGGACTGATACAGGGCTCCCGTGCATGCACGAACATACACACACTCCAGATGCACTCTCCTCCCCTGAGCCCAGGGTTTTTCTACTGCCTGGATTCTTCTGACCTAGACTACCAGCTCTCAGTTCCTCTCACTCCCAATCCACCTTCCACCTTCCAGCCTCCGGACAGAGATGCTTCCTTGTGCTTCTGCCCAGGAAGCATGGAGCACAAGCACAGCAACCATGGCCGCAGGAGATCAGGCATGGTGGAGATCTGTGGGGGTGGGAGGATCGTGTAAGTCTGGAGAGTCCTGGAAGGAAGCCTGGGTTCTCTTTCTCTTGGTGTCATTCATCCTCTTGGAAACAATATGCTTTCACAGCAAGGCAGATGCCTGCTTGCAGGAGCTGCTTGGGCTGCTCCTAGATGAGAACTGATGACTGATGCCATCACTCCATCCTGCTGCCCTGTGCCCAGCCCCATCAGGTCTGATGCTGCCCTTGGCAACCCTGGAAGATCGTCACAGCAGATGGCATGGGGGAGCCCTGAGCAGCCTGCAAGAGCCTGGACCGGCCCGAAACCATCTGTCCTGCTTCAAGCATCTTGTGCATCAGCCATGGGCTCATACTTTCAGCCACATCAGCATTTTGCAAAATGCCAGCTCCAACCAGGACCCTGTGGGCTGCTGTGGCTGCCAGCCATCTGATTTGACACATTCTGGCCAGTGTGAACACACAGGAACTTCATTTGCATGCAGAAGGATGCACAGAGTATCCACTACACCAAACTTCTTTCCTAGTTACCAAGTCCGGACAGGCTCAAGGCACATGGGCACCTTTGTTCCACATCTAGCCTCTGCTGGAACTCATGCAGGGGCTGGGATTCACCCTTTCTCTGAGCAGCACCCCTCCCTCAGTGCCTTGGCTTTCCAGAGCCTTCCTTCTACTGAGCTGTATTCCACCGGCCATGCCATCAAAGTGGGGGGCGCAGCTTAGGGGTTGTTCAAGAGGAAACACTGGCACACGGGCATGGCCATGGAGCTCTTAAAGCAAGGAAGGCTGGCCTGGCCAGAGCCTCACATGGGGACCGGCCAAGATCATGAAGGCAACTGTGTAGTTCCCTGCTGTGTCAGACTCTGCTGTGATAGAAACCAAATTAACACACACACACACACACACACACACACACACACACACACACACAGAGAGAGAGAGAGAGAGAGAGAGAAAAGGAAGTTAAAAAAGAAAGGGAAAGGAAAAATGAAAGCTTTGGTTCAAATAATGGTTGGAAAGTCAAGAGGTCTCTGCCGCAGGCATGACTGGGTCCAGGAGTTTACACCTGTCTCATTCCTTCTCTGATTTTGTTCTCCACGTTAGTTCTGTTCTTAGGATCTCTGTGTGGAAAGGCGTTCCCAGCAAGCAGATCTAGGCTCACATCTTAAACAATGAGACTCAGAAGTCTGAGTACTGACCTAACGCACAGGAGCAGAGGACATGCCCCATCCCTGAAGCAGCAACAGGGTTGAAGGCAGGATTAGTCTGGCCAAAGCAAATGGCCACCTGTAGGTGCTGGCCATGAGTAAACAAAATGGCAGATTCCAACCTGTGGAGCTCTTGGCAGAGGACAGGGGATGGGGCAAGGTGCCAACAACCCAGTCTGAGTGAAAGCTCTTTGCCCAAAGTCATGCTGGGCGGAGGAGGCAGAAGGCCAAAGTCCACACCCTTGAAGCTCTCACCTATAATGTGTCAGATGTCGCTATTCAGACTGGGAGTCATGTTCAGTTTTAAACTGAAAACTGTAATGAGTGTTGAACTGATAACTGTGTGTGTGCCGCATCCATGCCCCTGACAGGCGGAGCCTGCTGCTCTGGAGAACTCAGACACACTCAGACCCAGGAAAACCAGAGTGAGCATGGTGGAACTGATCAACTGGATCCAGAGTTGGCCCACTAAAGGTCCTACAGGAGTGACACAAAGGTATTGCCTGAAGCTTGGGATGGGCTCAGCTGCCCTAGGGGAGAGGGCAGAGCCTGCTGCTGGCCAGGCACAGACAACAGTTCAGTGGGTGGTAACACCAGAAGTCAGGCAGGCAGTGGCCTGGCGAGGCACACTGGCCCCTCCTCAGCAAGCTTCAGGGCGGGCTGGCTCATGAAAAGAAGGCGGGGCTCAGAGGGCACAGTGAGGAATCTGAGGCAGGACTCTCCTTGAGAAATGAGCCGGCAGGCACAGGGTTCAGGGACCCAAAGATGGTGGGAGATAAATCTGGATGTTTCATGAGCCCTGCCACTCCAGCCCCCTCCTCTGACCTGCAGGGCATAGGCTGGGCCCAGGAGAAGGCTCTGAGACCCCTGCTGGTTACCACGCAGCACATTGCAGCAGAGCGTGGAGCTGTGGGCAGGAAGGAGTTACCCCCAAAGCCCCCTGGAAAGCCCCTTCCCGAGGTGCAACCACCTTAGAAATCCCTCGAGCCCCTGAGTCTATCCACCTCTGGTGGTATTCATTGCTGAGCCTGGGCCCTACCCCTGTGTGTGAAGCTAGCTGGCCACAGCCCTCTCCTTTGAGCTGGGACTCTGTGATGGGAAACCAGTGGGCCTCTCATTCTTGTCCCCTCTAATGACACTGCAGAGAACACGCTCATGATGCCAGTGCCATCCAGCCCCAGCTAGGACTCAGCATGTTCCCACGGGCTCCCCCAGAGACAGATGTCTCTTCCCTGCAAATATCCACACCATCCTAAAGGCTATCTCTTGAAGGTCTCCTGCACATTTCTAGCCCCTAGGGACATTAAGCACATTTATGCCTGACTGCCCATTGGTGCATCTGCTCTGTGGGTGACCTCTCCCCACCTGGTGCTCCCCCTGTGTGCTGGGTCTCCCACCTTCTGATGCTTTGTGGTCATGACAGGCTTGGTTCTCCTGCTGTGGATCCTTCCTGAATCTCCCACACTGTAGGCCTGGCCGTCTGATCTCTGGTGTCCTCCCCTTGAAAGAAAAATTTCACTCTGACTGACAATCCTTTAGTTACTTCTCACCTTGGGACCTCTAGTGCGGTCTTGATTAGAAAGTCCTTCCCCTCACCTCAAGGTCACTATGATATTTTCCCGCACTTGAAAAATCATCTTTATTGTTTCACCATTCTCATTTATGTGCTGAATCCATCTGGAGTGAATTTAGTTAATATGGTGTGAGAGGGGAAAAAATTTCATTTTTCTCCATATACTGCCCAAATTTCCCAACTCTATTTACTAAATGATCTACCCTTCCCCCGCATACCTGTGTTCATGTACCTGATTCTCACACACGGGGGTTTCTTTCTCCAAGCCCCTTCCACTCCTGAGGCTCTGCCTTCTTTCCCAGGCCCACATTTCCAAGTCTGGTGGCTTTGTATTCTGTTTTGGAGCCTAGTAAATGAGCTTTCTCCAATGCCCCAAATTTTGCTCATCTTTTTCAAAATGTTCTAAGCTATTCATAGTTTATTTTTCTATACATAAATTAGAATCTGTTTTTCAAGTTCTAAAAATTCCTATTGAGAGTTTGATTAGATAATGTATTGAATTCATAAGGTAACTTCAGAGCAATTGCCGTATTTCCAACTTTCTACATCATTCTTAAACATGTTGTGCAGGTCAGCACTTGCTGAAAAAATTGTGCCTAACAAGCAACCCCAAAGCCTAGTAGTTGACAATAGCAAGCATGTAAGGTCTTGCTAACATGGTTGCCCCTGGACCTCTGCTTGGCTGGACTTGGCAGTAGGAGAGTTTGGGGCTGTTTCCTGTGTCCTCTTTAGGCCAATGAACTGGCCTGTAGCCGATTCTATTGCTATCAATAGGACAGGAAGTAGAAGCGAGAGTGCACGGCCAGCTTAGGTCATGTTTCCAATGATCACCTCTACCCAGTTGCCTATGGCCAAAGGTCATCAAATAGAACAGGAGGAGAAAGTGACTGGGCTGAAGCCCTAGGGTCACAAGATCTCTGGCAGAGGACAGACTCAGTCCCTTCAGAGGGGGGTTGAGGCTAAAAGCAGACATTCAGCATCCCACAGAGGTAAACCTTATTTACTCGGATTGCTTTTCATGTTGTTGACTAGCCTCAGGTGCTTCTCATGGGTGTCCTTTGCAAAGCGACTTGAGGCTGACTCATCTGCTGCTGTACCCGCCCCTCAGAGGACACCCGCCTGGGAGTGGCAGCTGGCTCTGAGGTGTTCCTGGCAACCACTTCACCCATGTGAAGGAAACAAGACCAGGGCCCACAGCATTCAATTTCACACAACTGTGTTTAGGAACTCAGTACAAGTAGATTAGCATTTGGACCCTGGCAGGGGCTGAGCCATGGTGTTAGCAACAGCAGTGCTAGTGCAGGCTCTGCAGGAGTGTGCTGCATTTCCCCAGCATGCACCTTGTGACCTGTGGGCTCTGGCCCTCACTGTACATCAAGAGGTTGACCTGATGGCCCTTAAGGCCCTTACCAAGCCTGAGACCATGTGCTGTGGATTCACAGTTTATGAGGACAGTCAGGAGGAGGAGTGATAGCATCTGAGCACTTGCTGTAACTGCAGGGAAGTTGGCACGTGTGGTGGGGAGGAGGCAGGGACACTCACTATGTCCCAGGCTTATAAGAAGTGATGTGGCACAGGGAACAGTCATGCCCTGTGTAGCTTAAAATGTCAAAATGAGAAGCCAAGGCCTGAAAATAGGTCACAGACCTTGCTAACATGCTTGTCCCCAAGTCTCTAGGCTTGGCTTGGCTTGCAGCAGGAGAGTTGTATCCAAAGGACTCCTCCAACCACTGCTTCTCAGCAATGCAAGGGCTCAGTCCAGGGCTCTGAGGTGCCAACTGGCCACGAGGTATAAGCACAGTGCAGAAGACCAGCCTGGCAGTGCAAGCCTGCACCAATTCTATGGGTGGTAGTATGTCTTCTCTGACCTTCCTCCTGCACATTAGAGAGGCCACCTCCGTGACTCGCCTTCTCTCCTGGGACATGTTCCCAGATTCACAGAAGGGCCCTCTGTGGAAGCAGCCTGAGGTCATGTCCCCACAGTAGACATTAACTTGCACAGCCCCATGCACCTGGGGCTCTTGGGCCGTGCATCAGAGGGAAGCTCAGGCACTCCAGAAAAGTACGGGGGAGTAGGAAAGGTGAAGGGGTGAAACTCGTTAAGGATTCCATTGGGGCACATGGATCATTCCTTCCTGGGAGGATAGAAGGACCAAGGGAACACTGTGGCCATTCCTCAAGAAACTAGGTGTTATTCCCGGGTTGTAAGATGCAGCTCCACAGTAAGGAGGAAAAGAGAAGAAGGAAGGGAAGGAGCCTCTCCACAAGGCTTACAGGCAGCATCCCACCCCTTCCCCGCATCTGGCTCCATTTCCATCCAACTAACCTGAAGTAAGTATGAGCCATGCATCAGTCTGCTGCCACACCTTATCTCATGTTGATCCTCTTCTTGGGAGGCCATTCCTATCCTTATCTACCTTGACAATCCTACTGCATCTCACCACCTGGATGCACAATGGGCCACCCCACTGCCTCCTCCTCATCTGGATTCACAATCACTGTTTGGGAGAGTCTTCCCCTACATCTCAGCAGTCCCACTCTCAAAGCACCTGCCTTTCATGTTTCCATGGCAACCACATTCATACCTGCAAGAAGACTCAGGGTACTTCTTTTGCTGCCCCCATTCCCATACAGTGGAGGTACCCATGGAACATTGCTCCCATGTACTTGCCCATGAGTGAGATTGTGCCTTATCCAAGAGGTACTCCATGTTGGGCCCTCTGCCCAAAGAGGATAAGCTCAGCTCCTGACTTCAAGAAAGGGACCAACCCATGAAAACTGCCTGTGGTAGGCTTCAGAGGAGGGGAGATCAGGGTGTCTTAGAAAATGAGGGAAAACCTGGCTTAAGAGAGTTAAAAGGCATTAAATGGCAGAACTGGATTTCAGACCCAGGACTGCGTCACTTTCAGGACAGCACCTAGTGAACATGGAAGGCTTCAGAAGGACAGATTCATCATGTGATGTTAAAGATACTTGCATCCCTGTGAGCAAGTTCAGTCACCTTGAAGGTGCTGTTATGATGTGAAAACTTGCTGGTCCCCAAACCATCCCTTGGAACTTCTGCACAGGGACACCAAAATTTAGAGAAAATGTTAAAGATACATGAGGGCTTTCTTATCTTCCCAAGAGAAATAACCAAGGGAAACAGAAAATCATGGCTAATGGTATTGGCCATGATAAAACTCAAATAATATTTGCTTAAGAAATTTAAACATTTGTGTTGTCCACACACCAAAGCACTAGAAAATTATGCCTCATTTTGTCTGGACCTTGTACGAGTAGTTTGGATATATAGGAACAAAGATGATTTTTTACTGAAATTATCCAAGTAATTGCTTCAGCTTTTGGTTTTCACATAAAATTGTGCTTTCTGGACCCCCAGAGTACACTCAGGACCAAATTTGTTTGTGTGAAATTGACAATTCAGAGAAAACCAGCATACCGAGCATGTGGTCTGTTAGGAGAAAAGCCAATTACATAAAATGGATAATCTCTGCCTTCAGAACGCCTTGCAGTGGACCAGCCTTCCCATAACTAACAATGATCAGAGCTGGACAAAATGTTAGAAGGGCCACTGATGGGGCACAGGAAGGTGATACACACAGCCAAGGATCCAATGCTGTCTCCACAAGCAAAGACAACACGGGATGGGGAGGGAGAGCCAAGGCATTTGGGGGACTTTCACTCTGGGGGCATCTGTAGCTCACTGTGTAGGCAGAGGTCCCAAGCTGAGAGCTACATCTCAAGACTGAAAAGATCAAAGAGGAATGTGGGCCTACCCAGGCCATCAGGACTTGAGGGTCATGAAAATAAGAATAGAGAATTTCAGAGAAGTAAGTCCACCATATTCCCAGATTTCTCTTGAGGAATTTGCCAAATCCTAAGTTTCATGGCATGATAAGAGGCTTGGAAATGAGATAAAATGCAGCTGCTCAGGGTCAGGAAGCCACAAAGGGTATTAGCAGTAGGCAGGACTTGGGGGACAGAAAACTGAGTGACAGTGGCCTGGTGAGAGCCTCATGCCCTCAGTTGGGGCCTTAGTGGAACAATGGACCAAGAGTGATGACAAGAGGGACAGACTGGTCCTGACAGAGGCCAGACCAGCCTCAGGACATTTCATTCCCTGCTTGGGTCAACATCACTGTTAAGGTTTAGATCTAAAATATCCCTTCAAAGCTCATATGTTCAGAGGTGGGGCTTTCATAGGGTGAATGGATCATGAAGGTGCTATACACATCAGTGGATTTGTCCATTTGATGAGTTTATGGTAGAATGTTCCATCAGGAGGTAAGGCTTAGTGGGAGGAAGGTCAATGGGACATGACCTGGAAGGGTATGTTCTTGCCCCTGGCTCTTACTTCTCTGCTTCCTGGTACTCATGATACGAGCAGCTTCGCTCCACTATGCCCATCCACTATGCCATTTCTGCCTTGAAGCCAGGTAACCATGGACTAAACCCACTAAAACCATGAGCCAAAATCAACCTCTCCTCCTTTATATTGTGGTTTTTGAATATTTTGACCCAGTGATGGGAAAGTGAGTAATAATCACCTTCTTCCAGCTGCTCAGCAGAAAGAGACAGCCTTCTCAATAGCCCAGTGGTATCTGTCCATGTCAAACAGTGAAAACATTCTAACATGAAATGATTTGAAAAGAAAAAAAGAGAAACAGGTCTGCATGAGATCTAGATTTTCCAGACATGGACTTTAAAATAACTTCCATACTTTCAGGAAAATGCACCGAGTTCAGAATTCTATCAGAAAACTCATAAGAACAGCAACTGAAAATCCACAGTAACCGAGAGAAAGAACCATGTAGAAACTACAGGAACAGCTAGGGGACCTGGCCACAATGTGAAGATGGAGACTTTAATACAAAGAAGGATGAGCTGATAACAGGCGACCAACTCCCAAGGCACAGAGAATACAAGCAAAAATGGGGGTAGGGGTGGGAGATAGTCCCCTTCCTGACCTAAGACTGTAGAGGAGGGAGGACTTTGGGGAGAGAGGACCCTGCTCTTCAATGCAGACCTCATTACAGGAAGCATGAAGCCACCACTTGGTGGAGAAGGTTGCTGAGATATCACAGCCAGGGCTGCCAAGTTGGTGAGTGCCTGTCACATTGGCAGTGACTCCCAAGGAAGCACCCCACTGAGAGACTTGAATTCAGTGATCTGAGGTGGAGGCAGGGTGACTCAGAAAGGGAAAGGAGAAGCAAAGGAAGGGATGCATATGTGGGTAATAATACTGAAAACTGGCATATATGTAAAATAAAAATACATGAGAACTTCACAGCTTCCCAGAATAGGAAGTGGCTTATATTAGACTAACCTTCCTGCCAAAAGCAATTATAAACTCTGGGTAAAATATTAAAACAACTGTTGGAAGGCACAGGAGCGTGACTAAAGCAGGCAGAAGCTGAAGGAGACGCAGCCTCTGAGCTAAGAGATTTAATGTGGGCAAGTTCTGCACCCATCTGGCCTCTCTCTTGGGGGAATCCTCAGTTCTAGGGCCTTGGCACATGAGAGCACAAGAAGGCAGTGGGCCTATGGGCTAGAGAGTCAGAAATCAGCATGGAGAACTGCCTGGACAAGAAAGTCCTATATGGAGGAATTGGCTTGGGCTTTTCCCCTCAAATCCTAACCTGACTCCTGCATTGCACACACAGGGAAAGTCCCTAAAGAGAAACACCAAAGAGTATCTGGAGGGCTAATGGAACTGAGAAGAGACTCCAGCAGATGCCTAGTATGGGAAAAACATAATCCAAGTCTCATATACAGCTCCCTGGTAGTATGTGTTTCGAATTTGGCACTTTCTGGGTTCAAGTCTTTCCACATTTGTAAATACCAAGAAGGGGTTTAGGATTAAGAACTACATTCTAAAGCCAAATTGACACCCTGAAGAGAAGGGTGAATTTGAATAGATTCCTCTAATATAGCCTACAGAACTATAGGAGCAAGACACTGTGCCAGTAATTAATTGCTTCCAGAACTAAACTCAATACGACTGGGAGAAGATAACAGATCCAGAGACTCAACAACTCAGTCTCCATAATATCTACCATAAAGGAAAAAAAAATACCACACATGGATGAGGCAGGAATTTCTTACTCCAAATCAAAGAAAAAACTGTTTATAGAAAAAGCTGTGATGTAGATGCTGCAATTACAGGAGAAAAAAAACTGGACAATATCAGTGATAATTATGTTAAAGGATCAATAGGGAAAGGTGTGCATAGGGAGTGAAGTGGTGGGAAATTCTGGGAGAAAATGGAAGCTCTAAAAATGAGTTGAAAAGTTCATTCCCTAGAAAGGTCATCAAACTTGAAAATGGAGCATGAAAGCTTAAACACAGAGGGATAAAAGACTGGAAAGAGTAAATAAACAAAGCCTCATTGACTGATGGAGCAATATTAAACAATCTAACATATAGGTAACTAAAATCCAAGATGGAGAAAAGAGAATGGGAAGACATCTGTATTTAAATACTTCCTAGCTGAAATTTTCTAAAGTAATTAAAGCATCAATATCTCAATCTAAGAAATGTAATAAAATAAAGGAGAATAAATGCAAAGAAAAACACAACTAAGCATATCATAGTCAAATTGCTAAACATTGTAGTTAGGGAGAAAATCTTAAAGGCAGAGGGGGAAAAATGCAATGTTATAGACAGAAGGCAAAGACAAAAATAGCAGCTGATTTCTCGCCAGGAACAATGAGGCCAGAAGACAATGGAATGCCATTATCTTTCAGTTTCAACATAGAATTCTATAGCCAGCAAAAAGCCTTCAAATTTGAGCATCTAATAAAGATATTTTCATTAAAATGAAAGCACAGAATTCATTGTCAGTGTTCCCACCCTGGGGTAGATGATAAAAATTCTATCAGCAAAAGAAAACAAGGGGAGATCTGGAAAAAGGTAAAGAGGTGGGTAAATAAGTGACTTTTCCCTTAAATTCTTGAAAAGTCAGTTGACAGATAGAAAGCATAATAAAAAGGAGGACAGAATCAGACTGTCAGTCTTTACAACTCCTAAAGAACCAGTAGCTCAGGCAATGAAAGCCTACGGCTGTTCCCATGGCAAAAGAGATAACAATCAGAAATTATGCACCTCCTCCTGACTGGCCAAATACCAAATACAATCTTTACAAAGGGATTAAGCCTTGGTCTGACCTGGTCTCTGGCTTCTATGCCAATATGTAGAAAACTACGAAGGAGAGAGGTGCACATGAAAAATGCTATCAGCAAAATCCAGACTGTGGAATCCTGTGAGTCAAAGAAGCCAAGGTTCCCCACAGAGAATGGAAAGGAAAAGGAAGAAAAAAAAGGGGAATTTACAGGATGAAAGAAACTGAAAAGATGTGTCAAATTGTAAAATATTGAGTAAGACTAAGCTATAATATCCAGGAATTCACATCTGAATGATAGAACTGTGCTTTGGGATGTGGTGTGACTATGAAAGTCAGGGTGATGCTCACTTCTGGGAGTGTGGGGACCAATAGGGTGAGGCTCTGGACAGGGTTGGGGGGATGACCCAGCTCTGTTTCCAAAACTGGTGTTTTTCTAGGAATAATTTGTAAATCACATGTTTTGTGTGATATCCTATATCTGCATTTTATTCTAAAATAAGAATGTTTTAAAAGTAAATGGACAGTATAAAGTACAAATAATAACACAGTACTATGGAGCTGATGGTCCCTGACAGGAGTAGGGTGACAGTGGCTACACATGGGAGAAGATAATCAAGCAGCCCACGGCAGACAGATGACAGACAGACCCTAAGGATTAGAAAGGAGACTTCCAGGGCTCCCTGTTGGATGCTGGGAAGCTTTGGACATTAAAGCCCTCGGGGCACTAGGATGCAGTAGGAACTCACCCTTTGTAGCAGGAATAATTCTCCCTACACTCACAGCGGCCCTAACCCAGCCCAGTGAGACTTCAGGGAACTGAAAGGACCCCCTGTCTCTAGGTACCTTGAGTGGACCCCAGAGCAAAGCTCAAGAATATTTATAGAAACCCCAAACTGTCCAGCACCTAATAAGATAAAAGTCACATTTTTTTATCTGATCCCACTTACAGCCACGTGGATGAGGAAAGAACATCTGATAGAGGGAAATACAGCAATGACAAGGATGACAGCCATGACAGGCAAGGGCTCTGCACTATTCGGACAGCTGTATTCCACAGAGGAAAGGCTGAATGTACAAAGCAATGACACAGATACGGAAGAACTCAGATCAAACTTCTACAGTTGGAAATTGTTCTGAAGGCAGAAAATAAGAGAAAGAGCAACAAAAAATAGTAGAATAGATAGAAAACAAGCATCAAAAGATAACACTAAACCAAATGTTATTAATAATTACTTTAAATGTTCTCTACATCTCAAAAAGAAGACAGATTTTCAAATTGGATGAAAAAAATATTCATTTCTATGCAGCCTACAAAAAGCCCGCTCTAACTGTAAAGACACAAATACGATAAAAGTAAAATGATGAAAGAATGGTTTTCTATGCTAACATGCCTTAAAAGAAAGCTGCCCTTGTTACATTAATATCAAAGTAGATCTCAGAGCAAAGAATGTTACCAGGAATTTTAAAAGATAATTTCACAAATGATAAAGGAAGAGGATATGCCAATCCTAAATGTTTATGCATGTAACAACAGAGATTCTCAATGCATGAAGCAAAAACTGATGGAAACAAAAAGAAAATAGACAAGTCCAAGGAACAGTGGGGTTTAAACACTGATCTTTCAATAGTTAATAAAATAGGTGCTGGGGATGTGGCTTAGTGGTAGAGTGCTTGCCTAGCATGTACAAGGCCCTGAGTTCAATTCCCAGTGCCTCAAAAAAAAAAAAAAAAAAAAAAAAATAGAATCAGTAAGGACAGACGATGTGAGCAACAGCATGAATAAATTTGACCAGATTGACACTCATGATTAATACAGTATATTCTTTTCCAGGATATATGAAACACCTTCTGAAACAGACCATCTTCTGGGCCATCAACAAAGGTCTTGGAACACTCAAAAGAATTGGAGGCATATTCTGTATTTTCAATGTGTCTCCTGTAAAGTCAGATGGTACCAATGGACGGCTTTAAGAGATGAAGCTTGAATATTATATCCCTTGATAAGAGTCCAGCACGGTGGCATATGTTTATAATCCTAACACTCTGGGAGGCTGTGGTAGGAGAATTGCAAGTTTGAACTCAGTCTGGGCAATTTAAGGACTTAAGGAGGCCTTGGTCAAAAGTTTTTTTAAAAATCTTTTTAAACACTGGGGATATAGCTCAATGCAAAGGCCCTGTGTTTAGTCCCCAGTACCACATGCACACATACAAAACAGGTGATGAGGATTCTTCACTTGTGACTGGGATAAAGCAGGCTTCACACAGAACTTGGCCCACGGCCCATCAGCCTCTGCAGTGTGAGGTCACAGGGTTCCCTTCTCAGACATAAATTCTGCTACTCTAAGGCACCCTTGATCTAAGACTTCCCAGAATCACCAATTGTGAGACAATAGATTTTTGTTTATTATAAAATTACTGAGTCTCATGTATTTTATTATAGCAGCACAAATGGACAAAAACATCACACAAAGTATGTTCAGTAACCATAATGGACTTAAATTAGAAATCAATAGCAATAAAATTCCTGGAAAGCCCCCAAATGTTTGAAAACTAAATACATACTTGTAAATAACCCATGCATCAGAAAAGAGATCCAAACAAGAAATTAGAAAAGTATTTTGAACTGAGTGAAAATGAAAGTAAAGCATATCTTAATTTGTGAGATGTCACTAATACATTAGATAGGGGACATTTAGAGTGCTAAAGGCCAATATTAGAAAGAAGAAAGGTCTCAAATCAAAGCTCTCTGCTTTCACTTTAAATAGTCAATCAGAGGAGAGAAAATTAAGCTGAAATTAAGCAGACCCAGGAAAACAAAGATAAGAGAGGAGATCGATGGGATGGAGAACAGAAAATGGAGAAGACCAAAGGACCCACAAAGTGATGTGTTGTTTTTTTTTTGAGGCTATATAAACCTATAGCCCATCTGACCAGAAAAAGAAAACATAAATTATGAATAACACAAATGAGAAATATTATATCCCTACCAGGTATATCGATAGCAACAGAATATTGAGGAAATCTTATGAACTTTATTCCTGTGAATCAGACAACACAAAACCCACAAAATTAATTAAGTACACAAATAAGCACTGTTCTATCAAAGGGAAATAGCTAAGTGGGATATCCCCTTACCTGTTTTTAAAAGATCAATTTGTACTAGTTTTCCACAAATGTTTTTATATTTGGAAATATTTCCATAATATTTGATGAAGTATAGAAAGATAATCTTTTTCTTTTTTCCATTTTTATTTTTAATTGGTATAAGAAATAGTACCAAGAATCAACAAATGGGATCATAAGCTTCCAGGGCTCTACCACCTCTTTTTTCCATCTTTTTTCAAATAAACCATGTTTTGTTATACTAAATTTTTCTCTTTTTTTTTCTTAGTTCTTTACTGGCACGGTGTTTAGGATTGCTGGGAGTTGCATATTCAGCAGACTAATAGGATAGCATGACATGGCATGGTGAGGAACAGGTTACTGGAACAGGTTACTAGAAAAAGATAGCTATTGACACTGGTCTGCCTTCTGATCGAGATGACAGTCTATTTCTTCCAGCTACAACCTGTGACTTTGACCTCTGGCCAAAGCTGCTGTCAAGAAGCTGACAAATGTAGAATATGTAGTGAGAAATTATTACTCATTTGTCTAAAAACAAAAAAGCAGACAGCAACTATATATGCACATTAAATGGCTTTGTTTTATAAAATAAAATAAAAAGATTCTGCATAGCAAAGGAAATAATCAACAGAGGGAAAAGACAATCTATAGAATGGCAAAGAAATTTTGCCAGCTTTTCCTCAGAGGACTAATATCTAGAATATATAAAAAGAAATTAAAAAGTTAGACCCCCCAAATAAAAGACCTAATCAAAAATGGGCAATTGAAATGAATCTTTTCAATAAATCATGTTGGCTTAATCAGATATCTACATGGGAAAAAAAATGAATTCACCTTTACCTCATATCACTTAAAAGCAGTTTAAAAGCCACATCAAAAACCCAGCTCCATATAGATTTTTGACCTAAATGTCAAAAGTAAAAGAGTGAAGCTTCCAGAAGGCAAAATGGCATTTTCTCCATGACTAGGAGATAGTCACTAACCAGGAAGGAAGAGATTAATCCCTGGGCTTTTATTAGAGGTAACAATTTATGTCAATCAAAAGACTCAGATCTAGAATGTATTTTAAAGGAAACTTCTCTAAGCCAACAGGAAAAACACAACCTATTGTTTAAGAACAGCAAGTAGCCTGAAGAGGCTCCTCACAGGGATAAGGCTAAGCTGGGCAATGGAGTGTGATCAGTCATATTGTTGCAGACAGCGAAGTTAGATAAAAATATTACAGACAGTAAGATAGGGCTGGGCCCTCGAAGGAGCCAGTGTAGACAACGAGGTACCTTGCAGCTGTGGGGAGACAGGCACCTCCGCTGTGGGCCAGATCTCATGACAAAAGGTAAAACAAATGCACCCACACACTTACTAAGGATAAACATTAGGGATTGATCTTCTAAATACATATCATCACCTTGAGGAAGCCAGGAAGAGCCGCTAATCCAACCCCCTACAGGAAAATCCCCTGTTCTGTATTCATGTCCGCCTGCTGCATGACTTGCTTCCCAATTTGATCCCGATTTAATCAATTTTACCTGAATAATTATACTCGTAATCTTATTGGTTGACCATAGTTTTGTCCCACCTCATGCCCATTTTGTAATTTCCAGTTTTTCCTCACCTTGGACCAGCCTCACCTTGTGGATTTTCTCTATAAAAGTCCCTAGAAAAGGCAGGGTCCTTGGCAACCCACTCAGGACCCCTTTTGTCTCTCTCTCGGACAGAAGCTTTCTTTCTCCCAGTAAATATATTCTGCTCTTAACTTCTATTGTCCCTGAAATTCACACTTTTGAGCTGCAATGCTACTTTTGGGAAAGGTGGGGTATGGCTGAAGAGCACAGTGAGGAGCAGTGAGAGTCCTGGATCTGCCCCGAGGAGCCACCAGCCAGGACTTGCTGGGGCTGGGCTACCACATTTCAGGACTCATTTTCTCCCCTCCTGTCAATGGCACATGTGTGCCCAACAGAAGTGTTATATGCATGAAGGTTTACAGCACTTGTTTGTAATAACCAAAAAATCAGACACAATTATGCACGCATCCATAGTAGAATGGACAAATAAATCTTTATACAGTCACATGGAGTAACACAGTCATACGTTAAAGAAAGGATGAATTGCAAATATAATATTGAGAGAAGAAAGTCAGACACAGGTGTCTATTTATGTGAAATCCTAGACAGGCCAAACTGAGCTCTGAAGGTAGGAGTCAGGCAGAAGTTGGGGTCTGGGGTACAGGGTTAGGAGCATGGTACAGTGAAGCCCTTTGGGACCCTGGTAATGTTCAGATTCCCCACCTGGTTGGTGATTAGCTGGGTGAATTCACTGTGACATCTTAACAACCTGCTCACTATGACTGATGCATTTTTCTGGATGTGAATTCTACTCAAATGAAATATCAAATCATCATATGAAATAGCTCAACAGGCTTCAGACTGTGTGGCACTGATTCCACGTGAAGGACCACACACCACAGTGGGAGTTCAGAGTTCAAACTCTGGACCTACAATTGCTCACCCCAACCCAGAGAAGACATTTAAGCTTCCTCAACTTCAGAGGCCCCAACTTCTCACCCCATGATGGGATTGTTGTAGATTTAATAGATAACTTACTTACTGCACCTAATTCAACATCTGTTACACAGCAATCATGTTTAAAAGCATTAGCAAAGTTGGGTGTCAGTTGGGAGTGTGTGGGCTATGGATTCAGATTGCCTGGGTTGGAATTCAGAGTCTGCCTTTGGAACTACCTGACCTTGAGAAATTATTTAATATTTTAGTTTGTTCATCTATACCATAGACTGAATGATGTGATGATTAAATCAGCTAACATACAGAATATTAGTTAAGCACACATACCTATTATAATTATGATATTATACTGGAACTGGGAAGTCTGGGAGGACTGTGACATAAGATGAAGCCTTAGGCGGCTCCCTAAGGTTGGGTGAAATTTGAGGAATCTGAACACAAGTAAATTAGGGCTTTCTCTTTGGTTCCCTCCCTTTTCTTTCTCCCCATTGCCTAAATGGGATTCCCTGCCAGGATATTCAAACATTCACATAGCCCAGCCCCAATAGCTCCTCTCCCCATTTTTCAAGGAGGAAACTGCCACTCAGGGTCTGAGATGGACAGGGTGAGGCACTCTTGCTGGCTCCATGAGCACCAGGATGCCCTGCACCCATGCTCCTGGCCCTCAAGAAGTTGCTACCATAAGATACCTGTGGCTCCCTTTCAATGTGAAGGGTGTGAAGGGCATGTAGGCAGCTGTTATCCCTGATAGGTGCGGCACCTAGTCCTGACAATGCTCAGGTGGGCTGGATATTCTGCATACAGTGAAAGGAGAAACTCCATGGCATCTAAGCCTGGAGGATGCATCTCCTTTAGCTAAGCACACTGATTACCACCAGTTTCCCCCACAGACTCTCCTCCTGCTCAACTTTCAGCAGCTACACAGGAGCTAATGGGCCCTTACAGCATTTAAATCCCACATCCTAATTGTAGTTCAAAGAACCACGTGCAGATTCAAGCATTTTTCTTCTACCACCACATTTCCTGATCTTTATGAAGAACTAATTAAAACCTTTTTTTTTCCCTGTTGTTGCTTGTCTGACAGTTTTGCCAATTTGCCGTCTGACATGCAGAGCTAATTAGAAAAGAAGGCCGTCAGCAAATCCCGCTAACTGGGGTGCTGGGTTCCAGGCATGCAGGAGACGTGCCCAAGAAATGTGGTATATCAAAACTCAATCAACTCTCCTATGAAGATCCGGTAAACATTTACAGTGCCTGAACTTGGCCCTGCAAGGCACGAGGCCTGGACAGAGAACCGGACTGACAAAGTTAGATCACCATCTTTCAGGAACATGAACAAGTGCATGTGAGTGTGATGGATTTCACCCCAACCAGCTGCACAGCTTTCCTAATGGGCAAATGGAAGCACGTTGAAATCAGGGGACTCAAACTCATATCTTAGAAGCTCTGCAATGTGGTATCACTGTCCTTGCTACACAGACAAGAGCCCAAAGCTTAAAGAGGCCAAGTGAGTGCAAAGGTCTCACAGCCACTGAGAGGAGAGACAGGATTTGATTCCATGGCCAAACTGAAGCCCATCTCTACCCTCTGTCCAAAACTGAACAAATCCCAGACCAGAAAATGTAGGGTAGGCACAAACCTTCATGGCAGGGGTCCCAGCCATAGTTCTTTCTCTTCTGAGACCTTGTTCTCTATCTATGGGTGAGACAAATGCATGTACACATGCATTCAAATAAATAGATACATGGACACAGACACAGATAGATGGACTACATACATAAATACACATATATATACAATAGGCACACGGATTATTGTTGTCAAATGGTGAGGATGGTCCATAGATGCCAGGGTAGCCTTCATCTAAATGGGAGTCCCCAAGAACTGTGACTGATCAGGACTGTGGACCAGCGCACACTGGTACCAGGTGGAAACACCTATGGAATGGGACCTTGGTGACACACATCCGTGTGTAGGAGCCCTGTTTATAAGTTTCCCCCACTTGTCTGAGTTGGTGCAGATCCAGCTGGGGATTCAACACACATATCATGGGAAGCACAAAGGGTCAAAAGAAGGTGAAGGTGGGGAGAGAATTGAGGCCTTTGAAGAAGGACAAGAGAGGGTGTGTCATGATTCACACAGGTGGCAGTGGACACTGAAGGGCAGCTCTCGGTCACATTGGTCCTTATGCTCCCTGCAGCAGGAGATCTGAGTGGCACATTTTAGCAGCTGCCATCTCCTCTGAAAAAGTCCTGCTGACCACCATGGGGCCTGTATTACTGCCCCAAAGACAAGCAACTCTGCTGTGTGGGTTGTCGGTGCTATTTAACATGGAAGGAAGTGGAAAGCATTGTGAAAATGTGCTGATTTGAGGAGAGTTTGAGGCACTGCATAAACCTTCCAGGATGTCACGACTCACACAGAAAGTGAGCTACCCCGAGACTCTTCCGCACAGGCCATACAACCTGTCCTCACTTTGTCCTAGTTGACCTCGCAAAAACCATGTCAGTGTCAGAAGGGAACAGGGCAAACAGCGTGTCCTGTGGTGGTGGTAAAGTCCTTGCGAGTGGAAGAGGGCACATAGGCAAAGTTAGGTTAAAGGGCCTGGGGTCAGCCCTGCCCCTTACTTGCTGTGTACACTTGGACACACTTCAAGCTTCCCTGAGCCCCAGGTCACATTGGATAAATGGCAACTGCAGCACTTCCTTCCAGGGCAGGGTGAGAGAGCTATGAGGTGGCCTTGGCAACCGACTGGCACTGATTTCTTCCCTCCTCCAGTGCCCCTACCTCTAGACCCCCACTTCTAGTACAGATGGAATCCAACATATTAGACAATGCTTGTGATTTAATGGGTGATAAAATAGCAATTAAACATAGAGGCTGATGTAGTCAAACACCAACCATAAAATCATGCGTTGAACACCTCTGAGCACACAAGTATAATCTTGGTGGGAAGTAGAGTTGCATTCAGCACTGCAGACAGTGTATGGGGCCTGACCAGAGCCCAGGATCTGTGTGGAAGGAAACCATCACCACACTTTATTTATCTGTTTCTTGCGGCCACTCAACACCTTGTTGGTGTCCCCTGGAAATCATCAGATTTCTCCATTTCCCTGAATCATAAAAGTCTGCTGCAAATATCTTTCATGTATACAAAACATGTCTGTATGAATGTGTCTATTTATGTATGAATCCATATGTGTAAATGTAATAAACATAAACATCTTTCATATATATGCACCTGTCTGTATCTCTGTATATACATGCATACATATTACGTATGTTTGCGTGTGTATGTGTTAAATGTGTACAGAAATGTTACACATATAAACCGACCCTACTTCCTTTAGTGTGACCATCTTTCATTGTCTTTCCATTTGTAGTGTATTCCTTCAACATTTGTTCCTTCAACAAACTGTCACTACCAACCCACTTGGTCTCCTTCCAGGACCACCTGCACCTCTATGGCCAGAGTGCATTCCCACCGTCAACCACAGGCTTCTAGTTGCCAGACACAATGTCTCTTCTCGCATCTTGCCTTACTCCACCTGTGAGCAGTACTTGGTTGCATGATCTTCCCACCCCTCTGAAGCACTTTCCGACCTGGCCTGAGGACACCACGGGCTGCTGGCTGTCCTTTCCTGCAGTCACTCCTCCTCAATGGGGCTGTATGGGGACTCCTGGTCATATCAGTTATTTTTTCTAAATTCATTTCCCAAAGGAAGTAAATGTCCAGCCTGAACTTTTTTCTAGATCCAAATGTCTAAGCAAAACTGCATGTAGAAGACTAAGCACCCCAAACCCAGCTCAGCCAAAACCCAGCAATTCCTCCATCTCCCACTTGGCTGCTTGCTTGCATCTGCCCGGTCTCAGCAAATGACAAGTCTCTTCTGAAATGTTCTTGACTCTTCTCTTCACATCTCACCAATTATAGCCAGTTCAGGAGAAAAGCCTGTTACTTCAGTCTTCAAATTGTCCAGCCACTTCCCATTACCTCCCTGCTGGTGCTTTGTCCCACCCACTGCTGCTTCCCCTGCAGTCTGTGCTGTCCATGCTCACCCCCCCGCCACCCTGTCTCTGTCTATCTCTATCTCTGTCTCTGTCATCTCCATCTCTCTCTCCCTCTCTCTCCCTCTCTCTCCCTCCCATCTCTCTCGGTGTCTCTCTCTCTCCCTGTCTTGATATCTGTCTCTCCCCCAGTGTCTCTCTCTCTCAATATCTCTATCTCCCTCCCTCTCCCTCTCAGTGTCTTTCTCCCTTTTCCTCTCTCCCTCTCTCTCTCGGTGTCTCTCTTGGTGTGTGTGTCTCTCTCTCCCCTTCAATGTTTCTCTCACTCCCTCTCTCTTTCTCACTATCTCTCTCTCTCTCTTTCTCTCTCTCTCCATCTCTCTGTGTCTCTCTCCCTGTGTCTGTGTCCCCTGTCCCCTCCGTGCTCCCCACCTCTCTGGTCTGTGTTCAGTATCCAGGAGGATCCAGGTTGTTTGTGCCTTCCCCTCTGCTGTCACCTACTAATAGCCCCACTTCATTCAGAATAAAGCTTGGATCCTTACAGCAGCCTGGAAAGTGATCTGAGGTCCATACATATACACACTGTCCCCAGCATTATGTACCATCAGCCCTGCTACCCCCCAAGTCATATGCCCACCCAGAGTTCTCCCTTGATGTCCCCTCCCCAGGCCCCTCATGTACCCTCACATTCAGTTCTCAGCTCAAGGGTCATCCCATCAGATGCCTGCTAGGCCACTGTGTGGAATGCAGTACCTTCCGCTATCATTCTCTTTGCTGTATAGCACTTGTCAGAACTTGACAAATTATTACTGCTTGTTTCACACACAGGATGCTAGCTCCCTGAGAGCAAAGATGCTCCATCTTGTTCATTCATCTAAAAACAGCCTTACTCCAAAACACTTGTTGAGAGAAAGAAAAAGGACAAGAGAGGGGTAGGAGTGGCAGAGAATGGTGATGTAGGTCACCCCAGCCTTTGCCAACCAGCCCCTAGAAATTAGTCTCAGGTGCTAAGTCCAGTCCACACAACACACAAAGTAGCCTTCAGGAATGCCTGACTCCCTGAGGGCGACTGAAGGCAGGAGTGCAGGAATGTATGACAGAAGCAGGGTTAGCCCAGGTCCTTCCAAGACCATACATCCGGGTGTTCACAGCCTAGGCTGCGTGAACACACAATGGATTCATGGGCCCCAAACCATAGGCCTCCAGGTAGAGTGTAGGAACACGGTCACCTCTGGCTGGCATGCGGGGCTTAGACAGGAAGGACAAGAGAGCATCTGACTTCACATCTCCCACATACAGTTGGTCTAGGCCTTCCAGATCAGTGTAGTGTCTGTGAGCCAAAGGTGGCCTGGGACTAGGGCCAGGTGAGATCTCCCCCTTGCTTTCCAATGCAGAGGGCAGTAGAGTGGGTCACTACACTCTTCCTGAGATTCCTGGAAGTCCTTTGCAGGAACAAAAGCAAGCACTGGGCCCCTGTCTCAGCATGCCCATTTGTGCCAGTGGGGTGTCATTTGCTAAAGTGACTGTAGGAGAACTTGCCTTCCTCAGACAGGAAATTGGGATTTCTGCCAGCCATTAAGTACCCAGAGAACTCTAATTTAATTATCAGTTGAACAATACCTTGATGGGTGTACTAGATTTATCTATCTATCTATCTATCTATCTATCTATTTATCTATCTACCTATCTATCTGCACACACATTCATTCTAAGTGGTTGTAAATAATTAATAAACCAATAAATGGACACATCATAATTTAGACCTTAAGACACTGTCAGATGCTTATCAGGAAGCGTGATTACATTGGAAATGGATGGATGGGGAGCGGATTTGTGGCAGTGGCTTACAGGTTCCCAGTCCGGAGTCTTCACCAGGAGCTTCTCTGAGCCCCACCATGAGATGCACTTCGTCACCATTAATTGTGTGCAGGATATTTATGAGTTCAGTTGGCTGTTAACAACTTGGCCCTGCAGCAATTAATATTTATATTTGCAGCACCCAGTGCCGATAATGGACAGCTAACAGGCTTGGTTAATTGGTTCGCCACCCCCACCCTCTTACTGTATCTTTCCTGACCAGTGAAGACGTCTTTCACAGGGAATCCTATAATGGGCTCTTCATGTGTTGGTAATTTTAATTACCTTTTTATTGCTATGCAAATCTCTCTTCCTTTAATCTGCCAGTTAAAAGGAGGAACACTGCTACTGCGCAACTGTGACTAGCGAGAACGGAGACAGGGTGCGGGAGAGTGCAGCTGCGCAGGCGTGAGCCAGCAGCCCCGGTGTGCCGGAAAGGTGGCCAGCTCAAGTCCCCTGGGGGAGGAGGGCCATTCGCTGGTGATTGTTCAGAGGCAGCCAATGGGGAGACCAGTTTTTTTGGGGAGCATGGGGACAGGCAGAGCAGGGCACTGGCCTCTTGAGGAGCAAGGGCACTGAAGTGACAGTCTGCCCACGTGGGTTCATTCAGGTCTCCAGAGATGGCATCCAGGACAGGAAACATGCTAGGAGAAGCAACAAGACAGAGTGAAGCCAGTCATAGCCAGGGGATTTGTGCTGTGTAAAGCAGGAGCTATGGAACAACTCTTGCAGGTCTCTGCAGCCTCTAGCTCCTGCTCTAAGAAGGGAGAGCCTCTTTAGGCCCTTCAGCCCTTCTCAGGATGTGGGACAAGACAGAGGAGGGAAGGGCCACCTCTCTCTTCACTCCCCTTCCTCCCCAGCCATACCAGGGATGTCTCAGTTCCTACAGGCCAAGACCCTGTCTGCATAGCTCAGGTGCAGTGCCAAGCCTCAGCGTGAGCCAGGTGGGGCTGCAGCAAGGAATCAATGGTCTTTTCAGATTTGCCTCTTATTCCAGCCAGGGTCACAACCCCATCTCCTCCATCAGTTAAAACATGCCTGAATTGCTAAGGGGACAGTGCTTCCCAGCCATTCAGCACAGCAGGGAGAGGTGGTCCTGGCACCCAGGGGTCATTTCATGTAGGATTGCATGGAGAGACAGCTCCATGAAGCCCCCAAGACACCTGGGAGCAAGAGCTGTCTACTTCACATGGCTGTTCTGGGAAGGCTTCAGGTTTGCAGAGACTTGGTGGGATTTAAGGGAGAGGGCTGCGAGGATAAGACAGAAGCAAAAGGCTCCACTTGGCCAGTGGGAAGGGCCTGGCTCAAGGCTGGAACTGCACAGCCCAGGTCTGACATGTGTCCCTGCTCCTAAGCCTGCAAAATATAAACCGCAGAAGCTGCATCCCTCCCTGCACTCTGTTCTTGTTCAAGGAGGTCACATCAAGGGACAGGTTAATGTGTTACAGCACCATTGCTCAATGACTGATGACATGGTTATTTTAATGTATATTAAGAAACACAGCAATTACTTCAAACTTACGACTCATGAACCTCACAGATGTCCACCCCTACGAGGCCTAGTCTGCACTTGCTTTTGGTGGCTGACCCACTTGAGGGGCTCTCTGACCCTGTCCAAGGTGGGGGGTCCTTCAGTGGCTACTGTCCCCCATCAGGGAGGTAGCTATGCTCCCCATGCCCTGAGAAGTCCTGTTTCTCCTTCTGCACCCACATGCAGTAGGGCATCTTTACACAGCAACTTGATTTAAAGAAAACTTGAGTAAATCTAAATAAAAATAAGTGATACAGCAGACCTCACTGGGACGAGGTTAATTGGTATAAGAAGTGCAGATTTGAATGGGAGAAATCCAGAGGCAGGAATTTGGGCACATGTGTGGGCATGTGCCTGGGTGTGTTCCTTGCCCTGGGTCATCAGATGGTCCAGGGACACGGCCCACCAGTGTGCAGAGAGAATGTATGCTGAGAGGTGCACACATGCTCTCCCATTTCATAAATCAATTATCTCCTACAACCGGGTAAACTGTGAGGAAACATTCAATAACTCCCCCTAAATGTTCCATCCGGGACCCTCAACGGCTCATTAGGTTATATGAGGTGTGGGTAATTACCCGGAGACAGTGTGTTCACTCCCTGCACTGCTTAATTTCCTCTCCTCAGTTCTCAGCCTCCTTACAACAAGGAAGATGAATAGGCCATGGCCACACGTGGATCCATGCGTATGAGAGTACAAGCACACTACTGCATATGGGTATGGGCAACCTTACCCATACCCAGGTCTTCATGTCCTGCTCAAGCTAACAAAAGGAGCCCAGCTGGAGCAGGACCTTCCCAGAGAAAACCCCCTGTCTTAAGGGCCCCCAGTTCATTTTCTTCTCTGCAGTCAGGATGAAGGAGCAGCTGCTGGTGCCTCTACTATAGGAGGGTGGGGCTGAGAAAGATGGCCGAGGAGCTCTGCACGGTGGTGAGCACCCATGGGTTGTCAAGAGGTTAAATAAGCCAATTCTTCTGGAGCAGAGCATGTCCAGTTATGGGTAGCCACTGTCACGACTGCAGTCTCCATCCCACTATGCCTCCTCCAGAGCAGGCTGGTCTCTGAGACACAGTAGCTGAGAGTAACGGTCACAGCTCTCCCTGTCCACTTGCTCCCTTAGCTACACCATGGCTGAAGGGAGCCACATCCGCACTTACAGCAGCAGATCCTACCACATGCCCTAGGTCCCCAGGTCCAGTGCCCTGTGCCTAAGTCACTGGTGTTTCAAAACTAACCTTGAATGAATAGACAAGAGAGGAAAAAGTTTGGTGCTCTCATTTACATAGGATAAAGAGGGGAGCTCAGGACAGCCAGGTAGGTTGCCCAGTGTGCCTGCAAGGTGAGTACCAGTCCCAGGCTGACCAGCTCCATCAAAGCTCTGACTCTTCCATGTGGCTCTGCTCTTCTGGGGCCTCCTATCTTCTCCAGGGTCCCCAAGAGTTTTGTGGCTCCTTCCTCAAGCCTGGAGTCACATGCACGCAAAATAAAAAAGGTAGAACTTCTTAGGGCATAGGGGGCACAGCTGTCTCACTGATGGAGGAGGCAAGCTGCTGCAAGCACCAGCCCCTACAGATGGGCCCTGAGGATCCCTCAACTGGGCCAGCCAAGAACAAATGTAGGACAGGGTGGCACAATGTGGACACCTGTGAGGTTCACAAAGATGGAGAAAGCTATGGGTGACCACTGGGGTCTCATGCACTTGAGCTAAAGACCACCAGATCATGGGTGAACATGGTAGGGTACACACACATATACACACACATACACCACACGACACAGAAAGGGACTTCCACAATGGCCTCTGGAGAGGAGAAAACAGGATTTCTTTCACCCATGATGTCTATTTATTTCTCTCTGGCTGCGGTGCTGCCTAAGGAAGAGGGTCTGTGCTCCAGGAAGGAGTGTCTGAGCAGGTTGGTTAGAGTGAGGCAGCCCCTCTCTCAGATGTGTGTGGTCTTCGTCATCTTGCCTGAGCTATGAAGCCACTATTTCTCACCAATGGTTTAGAGAGTAACTTGGGCTGGAGGTTCCTTCACCTAAACAAGGAACCAGTAGAGATAGACGCAGGGCTGGGGAAATTCTAAACTAAGGAACAAGAGATTCATGGCTGTCATAGGCTCACTAGGAGAACTGTCAGTGTGATTGCTACTCACCTGGGCATCTCCAAGGAGGTTGTGACCCAGGAGCTTGGGATGCTGAAAGAAAAGAAAGGCTGGAGACAGACAGCCTTCAACTGATACTTGTGAGCCTGGAGAGAGGACAAAGTTGCCCAGGGCAGGCCCTCTGCAAGTGAAGGTGACAATCTTGGCTGAGGTGAAGGTCACAGGAGGCAAGTGACAAGAGGATAACTGTAAAGAAGCATAAGAACTGTAAAGATCCAGGCTTCAACTCCCAGATAACAACTGTGGTGTAGTCAAAGCCTTAGATGGAGAGGGGTGGGGGTAGGGAGGAGGACGGAGCTGTCCTGCTGTGAAGATCGTGAAATCTCAGAATCCCAGCCTTGTGACACCAGCCAGCTGAGTGGCTATTTCTGGAACTTCCTTAGGAGGGGACAGTTACCTGCTCCTAGTTGTCATGTTGTCAGACACCTTGGCAGAAGGTCTCCTAGTGGCTCACACAGCCTGAAGTTGGCTCTCAGAAGTGACACTCATTGTCACTAGTTCTGTTTTCTGGAAACTCCTGGTACATAATTCTGGGCCCTAAATCCTGGCAGCCCCAAGATAATCACCCTGAGGGACAGAGCCAAGTCTCTACTAAACTGGGCCACAACAGCTGATGGAGGCACTGGAGGGCCAGGTCCCTGCACCTGGTGTGACAGGACAGATGGGTGGTGGTCAAGATGAGGTCATACTGGCTAGGGTGGCCCTAGTCTAATGGCTAGTATCCTTCTAAGAAAAAGGGAAAGGACAGAAATATGGAGGAAGACTTCACAGGGACAAGTCTGAGCCTCGAGTGATATACCTATAGGCAAAGGACTGCCAAGCACTACCTCTTACACTCAATCTGAGAAAAGGCCTGGAACAGACCTTCCAGAGCCTCCAGGAGGATCCACCCTGCCCCCACCTTTGATTTCCAGTACTGAGCGAGAGTGGATAAATCCCTGTCATTAGGCCAGCCATCTGTCACCCAGGAAGCCCTGCAGGAGGCAAGAGGGCAAAGCAGAGCTTTCGGCTCCCTCTGCCTCTAATATCAGGTGAAGTATCCAGGCATCTCGGAGCTGAAGGAATGGTTGGGATCCAGAGGAATCATTCTGGTGGCTCAAAGCTGACCTGGCTCAAGGCTGGCAGCACATACCTGCTGTATTTGTGGGGTGGGAGTCTGCACAGTATGGAGCCCACCATGGGGGAAGAGCAGACTCAGGCCCCTGGCTGGACACAGGGTCCCAGTGCTCTTGACTCAGAGGAGGAGGAGTGAGCTTGAGTGGGCCAGGACAGGGACATTGAAGGGCTATGGCTTCCAGATGCTCTAGAGCTCCAGTAGCAGGGAACCTGTCTTCTTTTACCCAGCCAAGATGACACAGGTCTGGGCCAAGGTCGCCTGAAGGACCAGGCAGGATCAGGTTTGTGGTCACATGGATCCTCTCCCAGGCCCACCCACTGACAGATGCCCAGAGAAGTGGTCTCAGCTTTCCCACTCATGGCCTGGAACCCCACTCAGCTTGTCCAGAAGGGTCCAGGACAAGTGCCCTTCCAGAAATGTCTTTCCCCTGGGCCCTCACACTGCTGCCTCTGTCTTCAACATGTCCCTGAGGCTGCCAGCTGGCTGTGGTAATTAGTGGTTGTCTTCCTTGGGCAGTCAACAGTCTCAGTCACTTCCCAGGAAGCTCCTGCATCTTTTCTTCATCAGTCACCCATTCACTAAGCCAAAATACCAGCCAGTGGCGAGACAAAGGACGTCAAAGGGCAGCTCCCTGCTCCAGCTCTGGGCTCACAGCTGAAAGGCACTTTAACAGGCCATCTGGTCAACCCACCTCCCTAGGCTCAGACTGGTTTCCACAGAACTGAGTCTTGCAGTGGAGGAGAGCATCAGAGCATCCAGAGCAGACTCTGGCCAGTTGTTTGGACAATAGTGAGGCCAAATTGAATACTCCCAGGGTTTGGGGAGCTCATACCCTTGTAAGGGAACCATTTCACTTCACACTATCTCCCCTGAACTGCTTTATGCCACCATGATCCCAGCCCAGTAGTCCTGTTCCTATCCTGGTGTTTGTGACCACACAAGGCTCATTTACTCCATCTTCCATCAACCCCTCTGGGAAATGCTGACACTGCTTTGGAAGCATGTGTGTTAAGTGTCCATCCCCCAATCCATGGGCACATTTGCTCACGTACAAGCAGCTGAGTTCAGGTGTACCTTATAATTGGGGTGTCTACAATACCATTGGGAGTCTGACTTTCTTTATAGAACTAGCTAAAAAAAGTGCGTTTTAAAATCTGTGGTGTCTGAGACTTGATGAAATGTGGCCTGTGAATTTATTGGGCTGTTGTCCCAGAGGTTGAGGATGTACTGAAGGTCACATAGCTAAGAAGTCAGAGCTTCTTGAGCTCCAGCCCTGAGCCTGCAAAGCCTGTGCACCCTTATCAGCTCACTGTGGGCTGCCAGGCTGTCCTCAGATGGGTGTGGGCTGCTTTTCTACCCAGTCCCACCCAGAGGCCAAGCACTGAGGACACCAGCAGCTCCTTCAGCCCTTAGCCCCAGGCTCTCTGGAAGCAGTGCCCAACCGGAAGAGATTCTAAGGTTCTCCTGTAGGTCCCGATGTGCCTCTGTCATTTACTTCTGGGGAATAACTGAGTTCTGAGAGTTCCTTTCCACAGGCCCACCTTGTTGTCACTATCCACTCTCCTGGTCCTACTGGCAGAATTAAAGGTTATGGCTGAGCACCTGGTGACTCCCACAAAGCACCTTCAGGGTCACATTTCCTGTCATCTTACATCACCATCAGAGTACAGCATCAGGGCAGGACTACCATTCCTGTTTGTCACAGAAGAGAGGCTGAGATGCCAGTGATGGCAAGGGTCTCCTCCTCAGAGCTCTTGCACTGATCACAATGATGGTGTTTGTCACATCTGTCTACAGTGAGCCACAGCCTTCCTCAGCTGGTGATGTCAGGAGTCCTGCCTGACCCCTCCAAGGGCTGAGCGAGGACTAGAAGCAGAGCACCCATGAAGGCACCAGTGGCAAGCAGGAAGGGGCATCACATGCCTCTCTTTGCTGACGGTACCAAGACCTAGGGAGCTCCAGGACTCACTCAAGGTCACAGGTCAAGGTCATGCCTTTTTATAGTCTGCAGACAGAGAGGAAACAGAATGGTTCTGGATATGAGTAACTAGTCCCTTAAGCTGAGCCTGAGCACACACTGCTTGTGGGGTAGAGGTTGCCCTGACTACTTCACCTTCCATGAGCTTGAGATGCTCATAGCCGTGTGTGCCTCATCCTAACTCAGCACATGCAGAAGAGACAGAGGGGCTGAAATCCCACTGACCTTGGCTTAATCCCCACACTGAGCAAGTCAGGAGAATATTCTGAGCCAGTATCCACACATAGCACCAATGTGTGGGTCCAGTGGGCTTCAACAAGTCATAGTCTCCTTGCTTAGCATAATCATCAGGCAATAGCACGTGATAACCACAAGATACTGTTGTGCCTTCTGGCAGCAAGACAAAAGGCACAATGCTGACACAGCCTCCATTCAGGATGTCTGTTCCATGACACTTCACAGCCCCAAAGTCCTCTCAGCTCAGGGCCTCAGAGCCCACAGAAACCCTCTAGTCTACCCCACTCTGACCCCAACCACTGCCTGTTAGTCTCACCTGGTCCACACCTCCCAAATCCATCAAGCAAAAGCCACAGGTTTCTGTTTTCACCTAGATTTTGATTCTACCCATGGTCTGTGCTTCTGCCCATACCTGGTCTTCATACTGATGCATCTCCATCGTCTGTAAGAGTTTCCCTCACTGTTATACTGTCCCTGATAGAATGGGCTGTAAACATATGAAAATAGGACCCCTTTATGACCTAAGGGGCTGCAGATCACATGAAAAGGTCTGAGAGACCTGGATCCACATGCTGAGGGAGACAGAGAAGGCAACTTTTGCCTAGTAGCCAGGTAGCCTCACACCCATTGAAACATGCGTATTTGTTAGCAATGAAGGGAGGACTCCGTGGTATTAAAACTGGATGCCAAATAAAAATAAAACCTCTCTCATGTCTTGAAACCTACACTTGACAGCAGGTTTGCACTAGGGCAGATAGGGCCTAGCAATAAGGTGACTAACAGTATGTAGAGTGCTGGCTGCCCCTGAAGAGCCCCCTTTCTCCCTCACTTCTGGGGCCACAGCTGTGGAGGTCAATAGATGAATGGAAATGAGGAATCCTCATCACTCCTTGACAGGTGGGCCATTACACAAGGCTGTAAGCAGGGGTGATATCCAAGGACCAGAGTGCTGGGGGTTTCTGGCAGCAATGGGGCTGCCTAGGAAGTGCTCCTTGAGAGGGTGGGGCAGGTCTGATGTGGCACCCAGAAAACTCAAAGTCCACCTCTTCATAGCACAGTGCATACAGTGAAGTCTGCAGTGCACACAGAATAGGTTCAAGAGGAATCTTGTGGGGCCCTAAATGGAGGCAGCCTAGACTGAAAGGAGGGGCTTGGGGAGCAGGAAAGGAAGGGATTATGAGAATCACTGGAGGGGGTTTGCACTAGGCACCAGGATAAGATACTAGAACCTCTGAGAGCTGTTTCAGACCTAAGTCTCAGGAAATCTCCCCTCCAGTAAGGCATAATGAGGTGACTACGGTGGACAGAGTGTTCATCCAGGAAACACTTTGTGTTTGTATGCCTATTGGGTGTGTCAATAGGCACCACATACAGGGGCTGTCACCTCACCATCTTCCTTTTCCCTTGTGGAATGATCCCTAGGAGCAGAGACAAAGGAAAGGGTAGGCTTTGCCTGGTGGGCTGAGAGACCAGGCAAGGCAAGGAAGAATCTGTCCAAAGGAACACCATACCAGGGGATTCCCATTCTTGACTTCAAGTTCCATGCCAGCCCTCAAGGGGCTCTAAGTCCATTTGACACCCAAGAGGCTGAGAAGGCCAAAGTCCTGGTTTTTATCAAGGGCTCTGTCCAGGAGTAGGGGGTTCTTGGCCAGTGCCCACAGGTGAGGTCACATGAGCTGAGACCTCAGGGTCCTCCTCACCCCCAACAAGGTGCCTATCCTACCACAGATCTCCAGGTGCCCTCTGAGCACTGCTCTCTCCTGCACCTTCACCCCTCAGCTCCCACTTTTCTCCACAGAACTCATGCCAGGCTTCTGCCCCCCCGATAGCAAAACAGGGTCAGCCAGTGCTTGCAAAGTCAATGTCATTATAGTTGACAGCTCCTTCTATGGCAACTCAGGGTATGGGAATGAGCATGCCTGCTCATCGGGCTTAACTCACAAGGCTGCCCCAGTGCCCAGGAAGCCTGGGGTTAGAAGCACAGGCCTGATCACTCTGTCCACAACTCAGCCCATGAGCCACACAGGCTGGTGCAGAGGGGGCCAAATCATCGCTGATTTGGGTTCTGCATGTTTTATGGGCTGAACCATCGCTGATTTGGGTTCTGTGTGTTTTATGGTACCTTGATGTCAGACACAGAAGAGTTGCTCTCCAAGAGTTGCCTGCCAGCCTTACAGAAGGGGCACTCACTCAAGAGTGCACTCTTCAAACAGCTAGCATTTCCTTTTACCAGATGCCTTCTGCCCTAGGCCAACCCCTCACATATTACCATTAGATGCTGGCCAGCCCAGCGCCCACCAAAACTACTCAGATAGGTCTGTACCTGCCTCACCTTCCCTTTGCACACTGGTGCTCACACTTGACCTGGTCCTCTGTCCCCTGACCAGCCCAAGACTTCCCTGTGGTTGAATGGAGGGTCTGGCATCCTGCTTCCCTGGCTCTGCCAAGTGATTTCCTCCTCCATGGTAGTCATCCCATGTCTGTGTGTCCTACTACCCCTGATTTTAAACAAACTCCTGACATATCTTAAAGCCTTCCTGACTCTGGCTAGATGTTGCCTAGGACACCTGCTGCCCAGATCACAAAGTAGGAACACACATACCACAGAGGGATAGAGGCCCCGGTCAAGGTCTCAGGCTGTCTGTGCCAGCCCCTCTCTGAGCCCCTTTCCAGCTTAGAAGTCAGAAGCACAGTGTCACCTTCCAGCACCTGAAGCTGAGACTTGGACTCATGGCCCTGGCTCAGCCAATCAGACCCATATCCTGGGAAATGCAAATCAAGAGCAATTTGTCTCCTTGCTTATCACTCTGTTGGTTGTTTCCTTTGCGTATCCTCTGTTCTGTTTCACTGATGTACATATTTGTTTTTGTCCCAGTGCTGAGCTGTTTTTATCACTGTAGCTTTGCAATATAACTTGAAATCTAGGATTGTGATGCCTCCTGCTTTGCTCTTATTGCCCAAGATTGCTTTTGCTATTCTGGGTCTCTTCAGGTTCCATATAATTTTGGGATTGTTTTTTCTAGTTCTGCAAAGAAAGCTGATGCTATTTTGATTGGAATTGGATTAATTCTATCACCATTTTGTAGGAGGATCCAGGGCGTGTGGGTGACAAGGCCCTTCCCAGATGGGGCCCTGCTCCTAGCCCAGTGTCCTGCCCCCTCACAATCTCCCAGCTTGAAGGGAGCCAAACATGATTTTTGGCTGGCCGTGTGGAGGCAGCAGTGAAAAGCCCAGGCTGCCACAGTGTGCAAAACCTTCTGGCTCCTCCTTTGTCATTTTCAAGCTAAAAATAAAGTCCCTGGGGACCCCAGTCACTGCCATTGTGCCTGCTAATGAAACGTGATGAGCGCCTGATCAAAATTATTATGCATTGTTGACAGGGAGGCAACCCAGCACTTATCTCCCAGCGACTTTAAAATAGTGCCTCTTCTTTTTGTGCCAGGGCAAAGCAATAATTTAGATAATTGGACTCCGAAATGAGTTGGAGGCGAGTCGTTGTGGCTTAGGGCCTTCTGTGATACTTGGTCTTTGTATGAAAAGAATGGAGACAGACAGAGAATGCTGGCTCACACAAAGAACCGGGTAGGATGCATCTCCCAATGTGAGGCTGTCGCTCTGAGGTACCTGCCTGCTGGAATGCAGTATTGTCCCCTGAGCATTATGGAGCCACCTGCCTGGGTGGTTTTGGAGCTGCAGGACCTGCTTTCTGCCCCAGGATGGAGGGTAGGTGAGGGCAGCTGTCTGCATGGGTGGGTGATGGTGGACTCATGGCAGGACCCTTCCTTCTCCATCCTGAGGGCCAGGTGGGTGCCAGGGATGAGGCTCCTGGCTTTGGGAGCAGCTCTCTTTCCCACGCCCTTGTACTCTCTTGGGCAAGTCTCCTTCCTCACTGGAAGTTAGTGAGAAACAGGAATATGTTTATGTCCATCTCTGCCTGCCTCCCCATCTAAGTCACCAACAAAAGCCTCAGAATATGAATATCTTGGCACTGCCCCACCCACCTACAGAGCCTTACCGCCCTGTCCCTTTATTAGGATGAGGCAGTCTCCCTGACTCCTGGGGCTCCTTTTTGACACCTCTCTAAATGCACACTCATTTTCTCTCTACCAAGTCCAGAGTGACGTTCCTAAAACACTTATGAAGAGAAGGCACTCCTCCCTCCTGTCCCACAGAGATTGCCCATCCTCCACGAATGCGAGCACAGGCCTAACCAGGGCCTCCTTTGCCTGTCCAATCACCCCCAGCCTCCTCAGCCACCCCTGCCCCTTGTCCCTTTGGCTATGAAGAGAGGGGACTTTTGTCCTGTCCTACCCTCACTGACTGATGTGCCCTCAGGCTCTTGGCAAGGTCACCAGATGAAACACCAGATACCTGGTTAAATGTGCACTTCCTATAAGTGACAAATAGAGTTTGAGCACAAGTCTGTCCCAGGTGGAGACATTCTGAGGGCCATAGTCAAGACCTTCTGCAAGACTAGGCCTATGCATGCTGTTCCTGTCCATGTTCCTTCTTCCTCTAGTCCATACCTCTGTCCCGGGTGTCCCAACTCACCAAACGCTGTCCTCTCTACAGCTCCATGTTGGCCTCTGATGTCCCTTCACATGGAACAAGTCCTAGATGGAATTCCTGACCTGCTTACCTTTCCTGGATGCCCCTCCACCCATGAGGTCATGTCTAGAAGCCCCAGGGTCTCCAAGAGAATCAGGAAGCCACATAGGAGGGGACCAGAGCCAAGGCCTGGAACAGAGGTAGTGGTTACACTAGTTCCTCCCTGGCATGGCTTAAGGAAGGGTTGATAGAGAGGGTGGAGGCAGCTGAGGTCCATGGGCTAGCAGGACCCACCCTGCTGTCTCCCAACAACCCTCGCTTGGGAAACACCCTCGGCAAACACCCTCGCTTCCAGGCTCAAGCCAGAAACCCCGCACTTAAGGGAGCATGGGGGTAGTTTCTGTTGCCTGCTACCTCTCTCCACCGGGGGATTCTCCACTTCCTGCTTCTCTTGACCTGCCTGTTTCGGTACTTGAGACTTCTTTATCCTCTGGTCCTCCCCATCTGAGTCACACTTCACCTGTACTTGGTCCAGGATGGCCTGGGACTAGAGATTGAAACTGGAGCATGCTGAGGTGAGTGATAATGAATCCCACCATGCAGCCCCAAATAGGAGTGAGCCCCACCCGCCCAAGGCAACAGTCTCATCCTATGGATCCCAGTTTACTATTTCCCTGGTCTTCTTCTCCACACCCTCCTGTACCCAGGAGCTACCACCAAGCAAAGCAGCAGCCCTGGATCCTGGTCTCAGGGTCATCTAGGGTAACCCCAGACGTACATCCATAAATCTTGTCTGTCTTCACCTCCCACACTTGGTTCCCCAAAGTCCCAGCACCGTGTCCCCCCTTCCTGTCTGCTCACACTCCTATCTCTGCTGTCTCCACACCACCCTGGTCACATGTGCCCCCTGCCATGCTAACATCCCCTCAGCCTTCCCGCATTCATCCTTTGCCCCCTGTGCTTGCTCTTTACAGCCAAAATCTTTCGGAAATACAAACCATCCATGACTTCCTCTGCCTAGATTTACATCTGGGATCCTCACAAACACCTCTAGGGCCAGCTCTAGCATTTTCTCTAGCCAAGCACCCTCTATTCTGGGACATTTGTACAAGCTGCTCTTTGGCCCTGGACTGACACTCCTCCAAGGTAGAGCTGACTGATCAGGCCTAAGGTTTCTTCGTAACCATGTCCACTCCAACAATCCCACCTACCATTCCCTCCTTCATCTACCTATCTTCATCCATACAGCTTGGCCACAGCACTGACTCCAGTGTATCACTGATTCTTAGGCCAGTACACATATGCACACATACTTGTCTGTGGTGAGTGAGCTCCAGGCTATGAGCTTCTTGAGGGCAGACTCCTATGCATCTGTCACCTCTGTGTCCCAGATCCTTGACCCATGTTGGCTGTTGGTCTTTCAGAGTGTGGGTACAAAGCAGAGAGCGAGCAACTTCTTTGTGGGCCAGACCAGGCCACAGGTGTCAGGACAGTGTGCCTGAGCTCCAGTTCTGTTAGCCATGGCTAGAGCAGCTCTCTCCACTCAGGACAGCTGGTCAGGCTGGCAGCTTAGCTCAGAGGCCCCAGAATATGTGCAGAGGAAGCTCTGAGGTAGCAGTCAGAAGTCAAGCGCTCCCTGTCCCTTCCTGGATCCTTGGTATCACCAGCTGTATGGTGGGAAGTGAGGATTTCAAAAGAACCACTGGAAAGTCTGCCTCATGGTGCCGAGAGAGGTCCTCAGCTGAGGGCCCGAGGAGTCATTCTTAGCCTTTTTAAAAATAGATTTTCTTCTTTAAAAGAGTTTGGATTCACAGCAGACTTAAACCCAAAGTCCAAAGACTTCTCCTTTGCCCCCTGACCTCCCCGTTTATCACTACTCCCCACCAAGGGTACCCTGGTTAAAACTGAATCCGTCTCCACCATCAGTCACCAAGATCCCCAGCCCGTGTCAGGGCTGACTCATGGTGTCAAACTCTCTGTGGCTGAGACATATGTGAGGTGGCACGGGTCCACCATTACAGTGTCACACGGAACCCTGATAATCCCCAGGCTCTACCTATTCATCCTTCTCCCCACAGCACCTGCCAGCCACTGGGCTTTTCCTATCTCCACTATCTCAACTGCTTCAGACATCACAGAGCTGGAACCCTACGGTCAGCCACCCTTTCAGACTCTCCTTGGGTTAGTCAGATGCCTCCCGCTGCATGGAGCCATGGCAGGGTCTCATAAGACAAAGGCAGCTGGGGCTGGCCTGCATCACACCTTGCCTCATCTCCTGCTGCAGAACTTGACCTCCAACTGTTGGCTCAACCTTTGCTGTCCTGGAAGTCGGCATCAAGCCCACTGTGGGGCTCAGCCTGGCAGGATGTGAGCTGAGTTGTCCACCTGTTCACAGTCATGCTGGGTCTCTGCTGACAGTCCACTGTGCTGGGACAAAAGGCCAGTTCTACTCACAGGCCCTGAGAGAGCCTTCAGATCTCAGCTTAGAAGGGCCTCCCCAGCCCTCTGCACAGGGCCACTTGCCTGGGCTACTGTGTGAGGTGGCATGTATCTCCAACCCAATACCCATCCCAACCCCGTGGTACATTCATGGGACCTTTTCTCAGCCAACCTCAGTATTCCATGGCCATGTGGCTAAATTCCCTCTTCCTTTCCTGTTAAATGTCTTCATGGAAAAATAGAATAATCAAAAACACTTCATTCAGTACTCAAAAGATGCTCAGCCAAGTGTGGTGTCACATACCGCTAATCTCAGCACTCAGGAGGTCTGAGGCAGGAGAATTGCTGTGAGTTTGAGGCCACCCTGGGCTACATAGTGAGTTAATGCCAGCCTGGAATAGCAAAACTCTGTCTCAAAACAAACAAACAAAACTCAAAAAATTCTTATGAGGGATATATTTGCTGATAGGAAAATCTGTAAATCGAAAGCCAGAAAAGAAGTCACCTGCCTGAGATTTCATAGCTCTAAATTACAGAGCAGAGATGCAGACTTTGGGAGTTCAGCTGCAAAACCCTCATTCCAATCACATGTAAGCTGGAATTTAAACCACCTCTATCACTTTCTATTTCCAGTGTGGCTCTGGGACATCTTGAATGGACATCTTGAATTCCATTTCTTTGATGGTACATTATAGGCCACAATAACATGGGAAGGGGCACAGGGTTAAATTAGTTACTTCATAAAAACATCTGGTAGACAGTTAGCAATCCACCCACCTATCCTTCCATCCATCTACCCACCCGCTCACTGACTCACCCACCTATTTACCCATTCATCCATCCACCCACCCACCCATCCCCCATTCATCCATTCATCCTCAATCAGGCATCCATCCACCCAGCCATCAGCCATCTAGCCATCCTTTTCTCCTTCCTTCATCTCTTCACCCATACTAGCAGGCCAAAGCTAGACCATTTTGTGCTCAAGACTGAGACAAAGTTAGTGGCAGAACCAAGATTCAAAGCCAACTCATCTGATTACAACCCTGCCTATTTCCCTGAACTGAGGCACAGAGAGGGCTGTGGTACAGTGACTCGAGGCTACCAGGTCCTAGGGCCAGGGTGGCTATTTGTCCGCAGTGACAAGGGATTGGCCTTAATGCATATCACTCATGCCCAGGTCCCCTTGTTTTCTGTCTTTCTTACCTCGCCGCTGGCTGGGTGGAGCCACATAGCTAAAGATGGCCCATGAGTGCTATGACAGGCACAGACCAGAGCATCAGCTTGCTGATGCAAGACACTCCTCCCGCTCTGTCAGCTAGAGAAAGGAAGGTATTGAGGTGAGGCCACATGGTCAGACCTGTAGTAAGCAAAGTACCTTGCTGACATTTGAGGGTTTAGGAAGGAGACATGGAACTGCTGTTACACTGCATAGCTCAGCCTGTCTTGGAGGACATGGTGACTCCAGCCCTGCAGGGAGTGTCTTAAGGCCCTCCTTACCTCTGTAGTTATCTCCAAGGGCTACATGAACAAATTCTCACCTCACGGTCTGGAGCAACAGCGCTTCTTTCCCTCATGGTTCTGGAAGCCAGAAGTCAGCAACGGGTTCTCTCTGCAGGCCCTAAGGGAAGGTTTGTTCTGGCCACTCTCCCGGCGTCCAGTGGCTGCTGGCTATTGCCTGGGTGCTTTTAGGTCCCACGGTGGGATTCAGCATCCCTATTCATGCTCCTGTCTTTCCATGGCCCTTCCTCCCTCTGTCTTTTCATCCCCACCTCTAGCACTGGTCCTAATCCACCATGACCTCACCATAACTCATTACATCTCAAAGCTGCTCTTCCCACATATGTTCACATTCTCAGCAACAGGTAGATGTGAGACTTGAAGGCATGGTGTTTGATTCAGTAACACCCTCAGGCTTAGCTCAGGCATATAAATGCATCAAGAAGATTTGCTCCTGCCAGGCCCTGCACAGATACTGGCCTGGAAGACAGGGATGGAGAATGCCACAGCAGTCAGCATGCTGGAGACAAAGCACTCGCAGCTTAGTCTGATAGCAGAGGCAAAGGAGTCTCAAACAATCTCAATATAATGCAGAGGATGTGCGGGATGAGTGACCCTGAGTGCTAGCTGTAGTGCCCCATGTCTCTGTCTCCCGCCTCCTGCCCCAGATCAGGGCTAGCACCGGGCAGGGGCTTCAGGACTGCTGCTGGGAACTATCACCCACTTACCTGAGGCACCCGCATCTCTTGGCATCCTCACCATCCGCAGAGACCATCTGGGAGTGATAACGGGCCAGGTTTGCATGGCACCTGCCCAGCTGGCAATGTTAGCAATTCACTTGGCAGCAATGGCTCAGGCCCCTGGCTTCTGTACAACCTGTGGCTCTCCCCACCAGGCCACCTATCTGGCCCAAGTCCCTGTGCACATAGTAGCCCTGCTCATAACTTACAGTTCTCACTGGTTCCCAACCCAAGAGCTCCTGATGGGCCAGGGCAGTGAGTGCTGCCCTTGTCCACAACACCCATCTATCCACACTGGCTGCTCAGCTCCTCCTGGACATGGCCATGGTCCTCCCCTCCAGGGGCTGTCATCTCCCAGGCCTCCTAGAGGAGGAGCTCAGTCATTCTTCCTTACTTTTGAATTAATGCAGCTGACCGGGGCCATTCTGGGACTGACAGTTTAGGCGGGACATAGACACGTGGATTGAGAAGACTGAGCAGTGCAGAGAGGTCAGTCACAGACACCTGACAGGTGAGGAAAGGTGAAGGGGAGAGACAGGAAGAAGATTTTCCTCTAGGCAGGGGCTGCTGGGGCTGAGGGAGGCGGAAGGGCTACGACCACCTTTGTGGTGGTCACTGCTGGCCACTTATATAATAGAAGAATACACTGTGCTGTCACAGTGTGGTGACAGCTGACCTCAGTGTACATGGTATTCCCACAGGGAGAGCAGGCGGCCAATCCTGAGGGGTCCAGAGGGAAGAGTCGGGACCAAGGGGGAACATTACAGAGATCAGAGCGTAGTGTTCATCGGCTGGTGATGACACCACCATCAGGAAAGCATCCAAGAAGAGCCCAGATACGAGGCATGCCAGCCACACTGCCATGCACTATACAGGTCTTGGTTTTGTGGATTTTCTCTATGAGCTCCTAATCACTGAGATAATTCTCAGGGTTTATTCTCAGTCTATGAGGCTAAGTCTGCCATCAGTCAATCGATCAGGTGGGAAAAAGCCTGAGATGTCCACTGGGTCCCTGGGGACTCTCACACTGTGGTTGCAAAGCTGCTCTACTCCCTAGGAACCTTGCAAAGGGGGTCCCCAATGTCCTGTGAGCAGCCCTTTAAAACTCCATGCTCTCCAGAGCTGCATGAGCAGAGCCCTCACGTCCAACACCCTTTTCAATTCCCAGGTAGCTCAGAATAGAAGGATGAGAAGGGAGGGCTGCTTGGCCTTCAGGCCCAGCCTGCACATCCCTGAAGGTGACAGGAGGAGGTGGACGCCAGAAGCCATAGGCGCCAGCAGAGCCCACAGGAGTGTGACCACAGCCTCAGCTCCAACTTGGCCCTGGGCTCACTGACTGTGTGAGCCAAAATCAAACTAACTAACCTCTCTGAACCTATTCCTAACCTGTAAATTGGGGATAATAACGGGAAACCATCCCAGAATGAGGATTACATGAGATGCTCATCTGGGCAAGGGACTGGCTCAACGTGGAAACCATTGTTACCCTGAAGATGCCTGACAAATGGGCCAACGTGCATCTCCTCTGCTTCTGAGCACTCTATGGCTCCCCCATGCCACAGCACTTCCTCCAAGCCCCTCAGCCCTCCTGGGTGGCCTGTTTGGCTGTTACACAGCTCCCCCTACAGCCTGGGGCACACCAAGGCCTGGTCAACCAGTTTTGTCATCTCTACTCCCAGTGCCTGTTGAGCTCAGCCTTCAGCATTGCTCAGGTTCCTCCTCTTGGCTCCTCCATGGAGCATGGTGGGAGCTGCCAGGGCAGGATGATCAGTGTCCTGTGGAGGCTAAAGCAAATGACCACACACTCAGGGGCATAGATCAGCAGAGCCATATTCTCTTGGCTCTGGAAGCCACAATCTGATGTCAGTGCTCCTTCCTAAGACCCCAGGAGCCACTCCTTCCAGTGGCTCTCCAGTAGCTCCAGTGGCTCACACCTGCCTCAGCTTATGGCTGCATCCCTCCACCCCCACCTCTATCTTTAAATGCCTTCTCTTCTCTCCCATCTCCTACAATGATCACTAGATATAGGGCCTACCTGGATAATCCAAGATGAGCTCCTCATCTCTGGACCCTCAGTTCAATTATGCCTGCGAAGACTTTTTGTCCACATAAGGGCACATTGACAGGTGCAGGAGTTAGGATGGGGACACACAGGCTTGGGAGTCCCCTGCAAACCCCTGCCACTCTCAAACCTGCATCTTTGTGCATGACTTTGTCCCAGTCATGTATCTACTCAAAAGTGCCAGGGGAGATAGGCCCTCCCAGGACTGATAGAGGTGTTCCATAGCACCCAACCCAGGGCCAAGCTTAGCACCAGCTTCAGCAGCAGCCTCTAGAAGGTTCCTCTGTGGGATGAATTTCACTTGCCCACCATGCAACTGGCTGGAAACTTTTTCTTATCATCTGCCTACCTTCTCTTGCCTTGTTACTTATCTCTCTGCCTGCACCTCCTGGGTCCCACCTAAGTAAGCTCTCTGTGCTTGAACCCTCCCCACAAAGTCTGTTCTAGGCCTAAGTGGGTCCTCTCTTGCAGCCCTCAGGTCCTCTTGGTTTGTGCTGTTGGTGCACCTGTTTCACCCACTCTCCTAGAATGGGTCATCCAGATACACACATGGCCTGTGTGTGTGGTCACATTACCCAGTCATTCATTGGGAATATTGGGAAATAGGTAGAGAAGATTGGACTTGGAGAGATGGAAATGTACATGGGGAAGGGCTCAGGAGGGACCCAGCAGGAAAGACCCCATTCGTGTATCCCTTTGGCTGGTGGCTGCAGTGTTTTGGATGTTACTGGCACAAACTGTCCTAATAGGCTACAGATGAAAGGTGTTGCTTCCAAGATGCATGGAGGGGTCCCGGGAGTCAACCACAGCTGCTCCCCAAGGTCCCCAGCTCAGTGTAAAGCTCCTGTGTATCCAGCTCCTCCCACATGAACTCCTTGTAACAGCCCCTGCACCCCAGCCTGCCATTGGCCTCCTGGCTGCACTAACTGGCTCATGCGCACGGAGGCACTGGGTGTGCTGTGGTTCCCACAGATGGCCTCACTGTCACCGTGAGGGCATCACATGGCCATGGGGCTGCAGGAGGGGATAAGCAGGAGATGAAGTGAGGGAGCTCTCAGACAAAGCTGTGTTACTCTCTGGGGAGTGAACATGGAGGATGCAGCTACCTCTGGCTCTCTGAAGACCTCTGGGCCCCCAGTTGGAGGGTCATGGGCAGCTTGACTGTTTTCATTGCCCACCCTACAGGTGCCACACTCTCCTATTCCCCTACAACCTCCTGGGGTCACTTTCCCAAGACAAGAGCAAGCTCTGACTTCAGGCTTTGGCATGAACACAGGACAGCTATTGTTGCAGCTGCTTTGTTCAGAGCCCCAGCTGCCTTGATGGAGGCCTTGGCCTGGCCTCAGGCACAGATGTTCAGACAGCAGAGCGGTGAGAAGGCCACACTGTTCCCAGCCCCAAGGGCCTTAGCATACAAGGCTGAACAGGGCAGGCAGCCCCAGGCATAGGCCGTTCCAGAGCAAAGATGCAGGTCCTAGGACACTGGATGAGCACGTTGGCCAGCCAAAGGCCTACAGGCTATGAGCACCCAGAAAACTGGCTGCCTTTACACTATAAGTGGCAGAACTAGGAGAGTCTACATTTAAACAGCAGATGTGCTAGCTGGGTAGAGACCTCCCCCAAGGCTGGTGTTCCAGATCTAGACCAGGTCCAAAGAAGAGGCTCAGCCCTGGATCACCCCATGGGCACCAGCAGACACTCAGCAAGCCTGTGCTCCCTGTGGCTGGACTATACAATGGGAACACGAGACAGGATGTCCTGCCCTTTTGACCCAAGTCAGAGCCTTCCAAGGGTGAAATGCAGGCAATCCTCCCTAACCCACCCCACCCCCAGCCTAAGGAAAACTAGAGGAGAAGCTTTATACTGGGGGCAAGGCCTATAGAAGTGGGCAGAGTTGCAGGAAGTAGGAAGGCCATGCTGTGGGAAGGGATGGGACTTTCTTCAGGACCTGGCCTCCGCCCCTGAGGCTGACCAGCCAGGGACTATTAGTTTTCTTTAACAGGTCTAGAGCAATTCTGGGGGAGACCAGTGTCTTCTCTCTTTGGTCCCCTCTGAGCCCTTCACCCAGGTGAAGTGTGCCACCACGTGCCACAATGTATTGTGTGTCCAGCTGAGATCTGAAAGAGGCTTTCTGACCTTTGCTTATGATTCTTCCTGCCTTCAGGGTCCTGCCAACTCCCACCCTAGTGGCCAGAAACTGGAGCAGGAGATGGCCTTGGGAGAAAGGCCAATGTGTGGTAGCTCAGGAAGGGGGCTGGAGCTATCTGTGACTGTCTCCCAAGACCCAAGGGAGATGCTGGCCTGGTCCAGATTCTACCACATGTGCTTCCTTCTCACCAATTCCAAGGTCATTAAGTTCTCCTAAGTGGTCAGACAGCAAATTACCCTGAGTGTCCTTCAGAGGCAATGGTAGTGATGTGAAAGTAATTTCAACTCCCTGGTCTCCCCTTCAGGGGCTTTGGCATAGCCAGCTGCTTTCTCTGTCCCCTCCCACTAAAGAGGAGCCTTGCTGGGGCCTGGACCAAGCTAGATAGGAGTGTTCCATGAGAAAATATGGCCTGTGGACGCTCCTTGTGGCCAGGGCTCTGTGCTGTGTGCTAGTGGAGGGGATAAGCCAGCCAAGAGTTGGGCCCTGGCCGACTGTGATATGAGGGGCACTGGAACACTGGGTTGTGACCCTCCAGAGTGCAAAAAGCAGTGGAAAGAGGCTATGGGCGAAGGAGGCAATGTAGTGGCTAGGGTTCCGCAGTTCAGGCCCACATGCACCCGAAAGGAGCCCTAGAATTTCCTTGGGCTTTTGTGCTTCTTGGACAGTAGGTCAGGAGGCCCAAGGAGGAGACCCAGAGCTTCTCAGCCAAGCTGCTATTCACTCATTTCTCCCACATCACTGCACTACATTTCTCGACCCTTTGACTTTGGTGCTGTCTCAGTTATGAGCAACTTGGGGTGACCAGAGATGAGGGACTAATCGAGGGTCACACACATGGGTCTGGGTGTGAGGTAGGTGTGTCTTCCTCTTGGTATGCTTTCTCCTGCCTCAGCAGGCCTGTATGCATGCCTGGGAGAGCAAAGTGGTCAGGGGAGATTTATGCCTCCTGTCTTTCATAAGGAACTTTGTCCAACAGCATACACGATCCTCAAGATTACACTTTGGCAAAAGATAGGGTGACAGCCTTCAAATGGAGTTTCTTATTATATCCCTCTATAAAGCCGGGGACACAACATTAAATCACAGCCTGAGGAAGGAGGCATTTTGGAGCCAGGAAGATATATAGTGAGCACATCTCGTTCTGGTGGTTTAACTTGACCCTGGAACTACATCATTAACACTGTGTTTAATGTCCTGAATCTGGGGATGTAAAAACAATCCATGCTATGTTTTAAAACATTTACTAAGAGGTAAGGGGCTTCATAATATTGTTTCATAACTACGTTTTTATTTTATGTGGAAATAAAAGGGAAGTTTTTTTTTTTCCAGATTATTCTCACCACCGCCTCCTTCCCTACAGCACAGACATGTGTGCAGTTGCACACTCCCTCTCAGCACCAGGTGTGCAGTTCTGGATGCACTGCTGCCAGGACACAAATCACTCATTTGCCCATGTGTTCATCCATTCCATAAATATTTGTTGAACACCTAAGTGGGTGTTGGAAATGCAGCAATGAGATCAGTAGGCTCTGTGTCATCTTCATGGAAAGCAGAAACCATAGCAGGCCTCACCAGTGGTTATGGTCCCATGACTGACTGATTCTTTGCTAGCATGTCTTCCCTGGAGCACCCACATGCATGTGACCAACAGGAAAGGACAGGGACAGATGGCCAGGCAGCACATTCTCTGTGATACCTGGCAGGTGGCCTGACAGAAGTGGATGTATCTGTGCGCTCATAGTAGGAAGCTCCCAGGTACACAGTTCACAGGAGATGCCACTGCACAAGATGATAGTGGGAGATGTGCCCACAAAGAAGGGCACCCTGTATGCAGGTTTCTCCAGGAGGCTATCAGCCTCTGGAAGACATATAATGGTCAGGAGGATGTGTGCCAAAGGAATGGCAACTTGGCAAGAGAGAGGAGGTCACCAGCTTTCTCTGCAAACTTTGAATGGTGTCTTTGTCAGCTTTCAGTTGCTGTAACCAAATGCCTGATCTACACAATTTAAAAGAAGAGAGGTTTATCTGGCTTGGCTTCAAAGGGAACAGTCTACAGTCAGCTGGTTCCAAGGCAGAAATATCTAGGGTATGGTGAAGAAAAGCTGCTCACCTTATGGTGGCCAAGAAGCAGAGAACAGGAAGAGTCAGAGAGAGAGAAGAATGGACCAGGGACAAGAATATACCCCTCCAGGTCATGCCCCCAAGCTCTTCCAACCATCCCTGACCTTAGAATATCACATGCAGCCATGAACTCATCAATGGGTGAATCCACTGATGAGTATGGCAACCCTATACCCAATCACCTTCCAAAAGTCCCATTCCAAACACATGAGACTTTGGGGGGACATTTTTAAGCAAGCTGTAACAAATTGTTTATAGTGAGAAGGTACTCATATGTTATTTGTACAGTGGAGAATCCATAAAGTTGTAAAGGGAAGTGAGGAGCAAAGATCGAAGATCCCAGCAAACCTTGCCAACCACCTAGGTCCAAATGCTTTCCCTTATAGTATCTGGTCCTGCCAGTGTCCCAGACCTGAAGTCCCAGAATCTGACTTTCCAGGAGGGGATAGTAGGGCATAGACATGCCAAGGACACTCCAAGTTTATAGATTATGTGAGTAACACAGCACCTCTTCAAGTCAGAATGGCACCCCTTTCTCTATGTCAGCCATACTGATATTTAAAGGAACTGACACAGGTTGTCATCAAAGGCAAGTATCCCAGTCATGGCCCAACTGACCCATACAGGTCAGGGTATGATAGAGAGGCAGCTCTGCTGAGCCTTACTGTGGTTGCCCCTCCTGGGCCCTGTCCATGCATTCTTTATGGCAAGGACTCTTGTCTAGAGCCCATGGTTGAGACCTGCCTCACCATCGCCATATGTCTGTGGGACAGGAGCTCCAGCTGAACCTGCACTCTGGGAGTGCAACAGCTTCTCCAGAACACCAGGATCTTGGATGCACAAGAGAAGGAGCAGCACACACCTTGGGGGCCAAGGGTCACAACCCTGCCTCAGCAGAAGCTAGCTAGGAATAGACTGCACATGGTAGACACTGCATTTTCGTCCATAACCCTAGTATGGTCATCATTTCTCTCACACTGAGAGGCACTCTCACCCTTACACTTGTGAGCTGCATCTCTGCCGGAGGTCCAGCTTCAGGCTGTAGTGCCTGTCCACTGCTGGAAGGGAGACGATGCTACCTCTCTACATCTAGTGGCAACCCTTCCCTTGGATCTCATGGTTACAAGGTCATCAATACTTAGCTCCCTCCTACAAGACCTGGACAGTTGGAGGTGAGGCCTACCCAATCCCTGGGGACCCTATGACACTGATCTTCAGGACCTAAGGCCATCAGCCTCCCTACCACACCCTTGCTACTCCTTCCCCTCCTCCTCAGTCCTTATAGACTCCTCTTGAAACCTGTCTCCAAGAAACTCAACCCAGATCCCCAGAGTCTGTGCATAACCGCTCATTTACATATGTATTTCATTATATGCTCTACATGGTAGGACACACCCCCAGTAGAATTTTTAAAGGAAGGAAAGAAAAGCAAAAATTAAGTAGTTCTAGTGCTTCTTTCCTGCTCTCACCTGGTTATTATATTTGTCACTTTTCTGTCAGTAGGACAAAGTACCTGATACCCACAACTGAACAGGAAGAGCAGTGTATTTCTGCTCGTGGTTTCAGAGGATTCAGTCCATGGTTGGCTGGCTCCAAGGCAGAAACAGCATGATGAAAGGGTCTGGTAGAGAAAAGCTGTTCAATCCATGACTGCTAGGAAGCAGAGAGAGAAGACAGGAGCCAGGGACAGAGATACACCCTTCCAGGACACGCCCTCAGTGACCCACATCTTCCAACCAAACTTCACCTATAAAAGCATATTCAGCTATGACCTCAAGAATGGATTAAGGATTAACCACCCCCACAATTCAATCACCTCTCAAAAGCCCCACCTCTGAGCACATGAGACTTATGGAGGACATTTTAGATCTCAATTATAATAATCATTCAGGGATATAGGCATCTCTTTTTGGAGACCATTTTCTTAGCACTGAACTGGGGAGCCATGAGGGACTGTTGGGCTGAAAGAGCTGTGATTGGGCAAACAGCACTAGACAAAGGATGAAGGATGAATGCAGGGAGCCTGAACAAGCCATGGCCTCCTCCTCAACCCCCATGTAAACCCAGGTAGGGCTGAAATTGTGACAGACAGGTCACCCAGTACTTCCATGCCAGTTGCTTTGACAAGAATCAAAAGATTGTGCTTCCTCCTTATTATCCATTAACAATAATGAGAACAGGGGCTGGGGATTTAGCTCAGTGGCAAAAGCGCCTGCCTGGCAAGTGCAAGGTTGTGAGTTCGGTTCCCGGTACCAGAGGAAAAAAAAAAAAGAACAAAAATAAGAAGAGGAAGAGGTAGCGAGGAAGAAAAGATGGAAGAGAAGGAGAAGGGACAGGAGGGGAAGAGGAGAAGGTGAGAAGAAGGAAGAAGAGAAAGAGGGAAGAAGGGAAAGGAGGAGAGAGTAGGAGGAGGAGGGGGAACAGTAGGAATGCCATTACCTTTAATTGGGCACTCTGAGGACCCTGGGAGCCATGTTTAACTTTTCCTATTTTACAAATTTGGACCCAGGATTCAAGAGTGTGGCAGCTATGGCTTGGCCATGGCAGTGAGTGACCATAATGCTGTCTACACCAATGCTTGTCCCCAGGTCTGGCACCATCTCCCTTGTTCACCAACACAGCTGAGCTTAGAACCTGGGTGAAACCCAGCCAAGGGTCCTTGCAGGTGCCAGAACCAGGCTTCTTGTCTGCCTGCCTCCTCCAGTGCGTACCCATTTTCCCTTTGCCACCTTTTGAAGAAAAGTTTGAACTGCTTTGAGAAGAACTTAAACATGGCCATGATGCCCCAGTCTCACACTTTGCAGATGGGTAAACTGAGGCTGGATAAGTGAGGACTTGCCTGTCCCATCCAATCCAGAGCCTCAGGCTCCTTCAGAAGCCCTAGGCCTCACAGTGGGAGTATGGGGAAGAGGCTGAGTTCTAAGAAGGTGGCAGAAATCCTGGCTTCTTCCTCTCCTTCATTCTGAATTCCTTTTTTATACTTACAAGGACAATAGATGGGCAGGGGTCTTCCCGGAAGGAATGCACATTGGCTTACTGCTCCAAGGTGCTCTAAAATACTTTGATCACTGCAGACTTCCTTCCTCATCTCTAAAAAGATCAAGAGTCTTCTGTTGCAGAGCCCAGTATAAGAAGAAAATGGTGACCACAAGGGCTACAAAACTTCAACTGGACACCCCCTCCCACCCACAGCAGCTTGACCAGGTGTGGGCTACACCTCCTACACTGTGGTGCTCCAGCCCTCCCCAAAGTCAGCCCTCCTAACCAGGTTATTAGGGAACTTCTAAGTCCTACAGGGCCTCCAATCTCAAACTCCACAACCTGCACCCAGGACACACACAAGCAACCAGCACAGGTCAGGGACAAAAGCATGACTGCCACCTGCCAAGTTCTCCAGGGAAGGTCCCAGGATATGATCAGCCAAAGACCAAGGTGAGCTCTTCCCAGGCCTCAGAGCTGGCCAACCTCAGCCCAGGTGTCCCACCCTACTCCCCTACCCTCATGCAGCTGACACCTCTCCTAAAGTTAGGCCACAGCTTCCAGAGCCATGGGAGGCCACATCTGGCCCAGATGTTGGCATGAGGCCTCAGTTGTCAGGGTGTCATCCTTTTTGTGGTCTTCTTCCCTCTTCTCAAGCCCAAGGACCCCAGAAGCCTGACCTCACTGGGCCCTTCACATTTCTTATGACCTTGACATATACAAAGAGAAGTTTCATTTCTCTACTAATCTTATAAATGTACTTTTAGATGAGCCCTTGGGCCCACCACTGAGGTAGCAAAACTGAAGCACTGAGCACCAGTATACAATTATGGAGACAGGAGCAGGTGTGTGGACCAACATGGACATCCTAAAAAGGGACTGCAGTGGGGTCTTGAAGGTGCCCGTATGTTTGGTCCATACCTGTCTGAATGCTGTTGTGAAGGTCTTTAGGGATGACACTTGCCCCCGCAGAGGACTGGGGAAAGCAGGTTGCCTTTCCCAGTATGGATGAGCCTTGTCTAGTTAGCCAATGGCCTTCAGAGTGAAAACAGTCTGCTTGAGAAAAAGGGCCATGGATCACAATATTGAAGCCACTCAAAATGTCGGCCAGTGCCTACCCTTGGGTCATCTCTCACTCTCTCCCCTGCACATACATACATGCATGTATGCATACACACACACAAGTTCCTGAATCCTGTATTCCCCCACTTCCCCTCCTGCTTCTGCTTCTCTGATGAGCCCTAAGGGACATCATGACCCCAAAAGCATCCCGTCTGTTCCCCCAGCATCACTTCAGTCTGTTCCCAAGCAGCATCAGGGACAGCAAGAAACTTAATACAGACAAGTTTTCACCCAGAGCATGATAAGGAGACCTTTGATACAGTGCCATGTCTAATGGGAAGCAGGGCAACATGCCATGGGCATCCAGGGCACAAAGACCTGCAGGCAGCAGTGTGTCTGCGGCTTCCCACTGGCAAGAAAGTACAAAGACGTGTGTGCATCAGGTCTGAGGGTCACGGCTACAGATCTGCCTGCAAAGCTGTCACAATGAACACAGCCCACATAGTGCAACCAGACCTATAGCCTTCCCAGGCTACAGGCTTGTCCCCCTCCCCTGTGCCTCTAATACTAAGCACTGAACACAATGGGAGGGGTACTCGAGAATAGGAGCTCAGCACTGAGCTGAGTGATAAGTACTTGCTCATTTTACTGATGTTTTTAGTCTTATACCAGGATGTTTGCTTGTTTCCTGTCAGGAAATACAGAAAAAATACACAGCACCAGGAGCAAATCAGTGACCCCTTTGCCTTGACCCATGCTGCTCCTGGTCCTTGTAAGGAGAGTTCAGTGCACAGCTGCCCAGCACAGTAATGGGGGCCCCTCAGTGCCCTCAGCCACGGACCTCCTGGCTGCTCATGGAACTGGAGACCCTCAGTGCCCTGTACCCCTCCAAGGTGCCTCAGTGGAGGGGGATGCCAACAGGGCTCAGGCAAGGGTGACTGGGCAACATCACCTCAAGCTTCTAGCTCAGGGAAGAATGTCCCCTTCCATCCTGACCTCCTCAGACTCTTTCCCTGTCCTCTTGGACTTTGATGCTAGAATTCCAATAGGTACCACCCACACACATGTCAGATACACACACCAGGTGCAGACCCACACCATCAAACACACACACATCACACAAACACACCGTAGTCTAGGTCCACTAACCATGAGATTGGTGTCTTTATTAGGAAGCATCTCAGTAATGGCACAATCTCCTCACTCTGAACCCACCTCATTTCTGGATGTTCTAAGAGACTCTTCAGTTCCTCTTTACCTAAAGAATGAGGATTTTGATTTTATCAATTTATCCATTCAGCCTCTGTTGAGGTTGCCCTTGGTGGAACTCCAGGGTCTCCTGGAGCTAGTCTGGAAGTGTGTGACCACTAAGACTCTTGTGCTGAAACCCAGTCTCCAAGGTGACACTGTTAAAAGTGGGGAAGGTGAGGAGGCCATGAGACTGGGGCCCTCATGATGGGATAAAAGTCCTTGTGAAAGAGGTCCAGAGCCCTTTGCACCCCACCTAGTGAGGACACTGCAAGGATCACCATTTGTGAGCTGGGAAACAACTTGGACAAATAGCATACCTGCCAGCTTTGATCTCAGGTGTCCAGTATCCAGAACAGTGAGAAATCACTGTTTCTCATAAGCCCTGGTGCAAGGGTGAAATGGGGCTGAGACCTTGATAACTGCATGGAAGTGAAGCATCCTCTCGGGTTCATTGTACCTCTGGGAGGACATACAAGCAAACAGCAGAACACAGAATGACATGATGGCTTCTATGAGTGGGCACACCCAGACTTGTCCACCTACCCCATGGTGGGACACACAATCACAAGTGTCCCAAGACAAAAAATCAAAGGACTACAGAATGTTCAAGCCAGGAAGGCCTGGAGCATTATGCAACAGTGTTCTCATGTCAGGAGGAAGCATGAGACTAGGGTCTAGGAAGAACATGATCAAGGGTCTGAGCTCAGTCTGGGGCCATTATCTAAGCTTACTGTGTGGCCATGGATGAAACCTCAGTCTCTAACCATGAGTAGGACCAGGGCTTAGCCCATGAAGAAGATCACAAATTCACTCTGCATCCAGGGTGATGTCCATGTTTGACCATGGTCAGGGATCAGTATTTGCTTAGGATGAGGACTCAGTCTGTGACTAGGGTCAGCTGTCTATCCCTACATGGATTTGGGATTAGGGTCCCATGTGTAGCCGTGGTCAGAGCTCAGCAAGTGCTTGGAATGGGGGCTGTATCTTCACCTACTTCCCGGGTACCATAGCCTTGGACGCCCACTGAGAGCAGCCTACTCATCTTGCTGCTGATGCAGGCTGAACTGGCCCTGGCCTGTGCACTTTTTCCTGTGGAAATGCCCTTTGGCTCTGGTCCTGATGATGTTTAAAACTCCTATACTGCCTGAGGGATTTCACCTGAGAGCAGCGGCTCACAGCCAGGATGGTGCAGAGAAGATGAAGGTTGGTGGCTGGACTATTCCTTCGCACCCTAATCAGGGTGCCTGCACTCTCAGATTTACATAAGCTGATTATAGGAACATTCCCAAGCAGCAGTGCAGGGGCCCAGCTGCAGAGAGCACCCTCCCTGGGTGGATTAATTATTACCATTCCAGCTGGCTCCAAAACCCATTTCATTATCTCCCCCAATCTCAGACTGCACTTTCTCCCTCTTCTACCTTACTTCACTAAGGACACCAAACTCAGAACCCATGCCATGCTGAGCAGCCCCTCCATGGCCCTCGGTACCCCTTAGAGTCTAGTCCCAGGCAGTATCCACCTCTCTCTGTACATCCGCATCCTCACCTCCCTCGGTCCATCACCACCACCTTCTGCTTAATTCCTGCCATCACCTCCTCCTGGATGTCCCAATGTGGGCCTCTCCCCTTGGTTAAGGGGAGAGGGTACAGTGAACCGTGATCTTCATGGGCTGACATGGAGGCTTCATCCATGGCCACATTGTGAGCTTAGATAATGGCTCCAGAATGAGCTCAGATCCTTGATCATGCTCTGCCCAGACCCTAGTCCCATGCTACCTCCTGACATGAGAACACTGTCACATGAGAACATTGTCTTGGATGCTCCAGGCCTGCCTGCCACCCAGTAACCTGCCTCTTCTCCATGGCTACAGCCAGCTGGATGGCTCAGAACAAGCACACATAGGGGCCTGAGGCTACACAGAATCCTGGCTCAATACCTGGGGCCCCCATATCTCCTCTGAGGGGTGTCAGTTGCTCCTGGTGCTGCATCATGTCCCCATTTACCAGATGGAGTACCAAAGGCAAATGCTGGCAGGGCAGCACAGTCATGCACAGCACACCTACATGTTCCCTCCTGCCTCCTGCAGGTAGGTGGGTACCTCCACCTGCCCTCCAGCTATCCATGGCCCCCCAGCCCCTCATCATCCACACACAGACAGGAACAACCTCACATCCATTCTACCCAAGGAACACTTGGCACTTGCTCCTGTCCTGGGGTTCCTAGAGAAGATATGGTCAGGGAGGATTTGGGTGGGGATGATGCACATTACAGAGTGTCATCACCTGTGGCTGCTCCCCCAGGGCAGCAGGCTTCCTACCCTGCTCTGTTCCTTCTGAGAGCCACCCAGTGCAGCGGCGTGTCCCTTTGGCCCACCCCAGCAGCTGTACATTAGCAGTTTGTGGAACAGGAACCTCAACATGGGTCGTGCTATGGCCCCAGTCGGCTCTTTACAGTGGTCAAGCAGTTGCTTCCTGAGAAAAAAGAGACATGTACGGTGGTGTCTGTGCTTCCTGCCAGTGACAACTCTGAATCTGAAGGGCAAATTCAAGGGTTTCAGATGCAATGCTGGGTTCACAATGGCTGTGTAAAACAGGTACACTGGCTTGCGTCCATGCAGCTGGCTCCTGGTAGAATATACATTGTTACTGAGGACAAAAACTGTACTCTATGTGCTCACAGCAAACACTTGTTGCATTCAGGGGCTTTGGAGGCAGAAGCCTGGCTCTGTTGCTTATTATCACGTGATCCAGACCAGTGGCTTAGCCTCTCTGTGCCTCATTTGTCCACCTGTGAGGAAACAGTGACAGTAGCAGCCCCACTGGTGTCCAATCTGTGGCACTAACCATGGGGAAACATGAGCACACTCTAGTTCACAGCAAGGGACTGATGAACAAAACACTGTTACATCCCAAACAGGTGTGCCTGCAGCCTTCCTCATTGGGGGATGAAAATGTATGTACTCAAAAAACTCACAGGACTAAATGTACTTGAGGCAGAACACAAGTTAGGGGCTCTGACCACCCCAGGACTGGCAGACTTGCTGGAGGACTGAACAAAATCCAGATCCCTGCACACTTGTAGCAGTCATGTCTCAGGGCCTTTGTGGAGGCTCCCTGCACAGTAGGACAAGTCCACTGCCCTCTGCAATGCCCATTGTGGCCGGGAGATGGCACGGGCCAAGTAACCAAGACACATGGTGAGGTAGGTGCTCTGAGGGATGGACAACAGGTCCCCTGAAGGGGCTACACAGAGCTGAAAAAGACCTCTCAGGACATTGTGAGTGACTCAATCCAGGTTAAGAGAGGGAAGGGATCTGACAGTGGAGAGAACATGATGATGTATGTTGACATTTAGACAAGAACCTGGGGTATTTTGTTATTAAAGGTTTGGGGATATCAGGGAGTTATGGAGGTGGTGACCTGGGTCTCGAGGGTCTAGCAAGAGGTTCAGGTGACACTGAACAACACAGTTGAGCATGTGGGGTCACACAACAATCTGCAGCACCTGCCTTCCCCATCTTCTCTGCTCAGAACCCCTGTTTCTTCCTTCATAAGGTGGGGATGGGGGACACCTGACCTTCCTTCCACAGGGTTTTATAAAGACCCAAATGTTCTCCAGGTAAAGGAAAGAGTTCCTCAACCATCACTACCACCCCCACCACCATCACCACCATCACCACTACCACCATCACCATAATCACTATTATCACCATCATCACAACTACGACCACCATCACCATTGTCACCACCTCTATCACTACCACTACCATTGCCATTACTATCACCATCAGCACTACCACCACTACCACTGCCAGCTCTATCACGACCATCATCAGACCACTGCTACCACTACCACCACCATCATCACCACCATCACTACCACCACCATCTCTACCACCATGACCACCACCACACCACCACCATTGCTACTACCACTATCACCACCACCATTAACATCATCAACACCATCAACACCACCGTAACCACCATCATTTTCACCACATCCTCATAGTGAGCATCATCACCACCAACATCAACATTATGTCATTATTATTATCAGCACCATTATCTTTTTAATCTTTTTTGTTTTGTGTTTTTGGTACCAGGAATCAAACTCAGGACCTCGCACTTGCCAGGCAGGCACCATGCTGCTGAGCTACACCCCCAGCTATCTCTTTAATCTCTATTGTCACTTTGTTTGGCTTAGCAGCTTTCTAGGTTAGTAAAGCATACACCTGGGTGTATCTGAGTAGATCATGGCAGTGTGGTCTTGAGAACTATATCTGGTTCCTCTTTGGCTCTTCCCCTGCTCTCTGTTTCCAGTTGCCATCAAGCGAGCATCTTTACTCCACCATGCCTTTCCACCCTGATGTTTCTGCCTTGGAGCCAGTTGACCATGGAGCAAAACCTCTGAAACTGTGAACCGAATTAACCCTTTGTCCTTTAATTTGTGTCTATCAGGTAGCATATACTAGCATTGGGAAGCTGACTGATGCCCTCAGCATCTTGATGACCACTCCTGTCACCACCACCACCACCACCATTACTGTCATTCTGAGAATCACCACTAAACATCAGTGCCTCTACTTTTATCATCATGACCAAACAGCCCCTGTCATCACCAGCATCATCACCTTCATGAATGCCCAAAGTGACCTAAGCTCCAGTGAAACAGATACAAATAAACCAAAATTCTGGGCTGCTAGGGAGCAGGTGAGGTTTTGAGCAGGCTGCACGTCATTGTAGGAGACACTCTGGAACAAATTTTCTATCTTCATGTTCGTTACATCTCCATCCACATTTCTGGCCTTCAAGACTGCAAAACCTTAGATTTTTGCCACCTAGTCCTTATCCCCTACTCCTTAGGGGTCTTGGTGAGCTTCTGAGTGCCCTGCTTAAGACCTGTGGGTCTTGGAGCCTAGATCAGGAGACCTGTGCCATTGCTGAGTTCCTTTGTGCTCTCAGGCCAGAGGCTGAGCTGATTCCTGATAGAAATCCATCTCCTCCCCACCAGAGGCCCACTGATTGCTGCCTAGTGCTTGAGCCACAACATCTCCTGGCTTAGTGCCTCTATCCCTTCTCTGCCTCCAGAAAGGTGGGGAAAGTCCCATCCATCTTGCCAGAGCTTCTGTTTCTGCTTCCATCTTGGTATATGACACTGCACTAGCTTCCTGTGGCTGCTAGTACAAAGCGGAACAAGCCAGGGGCTTCAATTGCAGACATTTGCTACCTCACATATACTACCTGATGGCTCTAGCAGAGACACAAGCCTCACCACCTCTAGCCAGGGTCATGCTGGCCCTCTATGGGCTGCATCTATGTCTCCTCCTGACCCCTTTCTCCTACCCCTTCCTTCTCTGCATCTCTCCTCTCAGTCTGTCTCCTCCATGTCTCTCAAAATCACCTGTGACCTTTTCTTTTAAGGATTCCTGTGATGTCCTTTAGGGCCCAGCCAAATGATCCAGCAGTATCTTGAAAACATCCATGACTTAATCGCATCTTTGGCCAAATAAAGTAATTCCACCCTTTTGCCAAATAAGCGAAAGGTGCGAGTTCCTGGGGATGAAAATGTACTGTATGTCTTGGGCCATCATTCAACCACCATAGAAGTCTTGGGAGAGGAACTCTAGGGAGCAAGGAGATCTAGGAAAAGGAAGAGGGGTGGGGGGACAGACAGAATATGCTGAGGGCCGGACACCTGCCCTGGCTTTGGGGTTTCAGGGTAACCCTAAGGTTCAGTAGCCTTCCTGGCCCATGCACCCCCACCTCAATCCCACTTGTCCTGACTCATCTGTGTGTATCCCAATGTCCCCACCCACTTGAGGCCTCCTCCCATCAGTGTCTGTTCATGAATGAATGAGTGAATGAATGCAGGAAATATGATGCTTTGAGGACAGATGATCTCCTGAATGGGTGGCTCCAAAGGAGGAGCCTGACCTTGGGTCCCAAGCATGCCCAACTCCCAGATACTCCTGCCAAAGCCGCTGGGGCTACCAGAGCCAGGTGTCTGCACTGCCTTTCCCCAGTACACATGAACAGTGACATCTTAAGGCTTTGGGAGACCTGCTGCAGATAAACACAGCTGCTATGGATGAGGCCTCTGGCCAGCAAGACAGGACCAAGGGCTGCAATGGTGCAAGAAGGGCAACTTGTATGCAGGGCAAGCACTCTGATTCTTGTCCCCTGCTGGCAATGGTAGTTGCACAACATCAGGGGATTTTATGGAACCGGGAGATTGGAACTTACAGCATCTTCATGACAAAGACCCTGGACAAAGGCTTACTTTTGAAAAAGGCATCAAGTGTCCCATAAGTAGCTCCTCCTGATCAGGTAGCAGCAGGTGGAGGGTGCAACAAGGGATGCACCTTTTGTCTTCCTCTCAATTATTCTGCATCATCCTTTGAGAAGGAGTAGTGACACTTGTGTCCTAACAAGCAGGACTGCACCAGCTTCTATTCACCTGACGCCCTTGAAGTCTCCTATGGGAAGAAAGCCTCAGCCCTATCCTGTGGACAATGAGCACAGAACTATGGGCAAAGCACAAAAGGCAGCCTTGCACCAGCCCAGCTTCTTGTCTCCAAAGCCCAGCTCACATCATCACCTACTGTAGGAGGTCCATGCATCTACATTTGGATCCTCTGCTCCTCCCACTGTGGCATAGGCACAAGGGTCACTCAGTGTCTGGGCTAAGCCATGCTCCCCAGTTGGACCCTCATTGACAACGTGGCTTGGATGTTTCTCTCAAAGGTCCATGAACTGGAAGCTGCTGAGAGTTTGTCCTCAGTGGGAGGTGGGGGGGCCTTGGAGAGGTGGGAGCACTGGGAAGTTCTCAGGTTCTTGGAGCCTCTGTCCTTGGAAGGTGTCAGGGTTATTCTCCTGAGACCTGGAGCTCTCTAAAGAATGAGCTGTTATAGAGTGAGCTATATTTTGTCACTAGGGTGATGTCCAGTGATTTGGTCATCATAGCCCCACTCAGGAAGACAGTGTCAGGCACAGTATCTGTGGCTCTCAGTATCGCAAGAACTCTCTGGCTTCCTGGGCTGAGACATTGTCCCTTTCTCATCATGATGCCATGATGCTTTCCATCAGTGACCTCACTAGAGACCATTGGAATCCACCACCCCCTCGCCCCTGTCTTGGACTTTGAAACTCAGAACTATGCACAGAGTACACCTTTTCTTCAAAAGCAGCCTGCCTCAGTATTTCCTTACAGTTCTCAGAGCGGACTGTCACAGCTAAGTTATCAGAACAGAGAGTGCAGAAGGAGAATATCCTTCAGAGGCGTGAGCGAGAGGGAAGATGTTCCCGAGCCCTGAAGGCCGGTGCAGAGGCTGGAATAGGGTGTCTGCTGCTCTGTGAAGGTCAGGGGACAGGCCCACTACCACCAGCACTCCGCCTACTCAGAGCTCATCATAAGACTCCTTTGGGCCTATCCCCCAGCCTTCCCTCGCAGAGGCAACCTCTTGCTTTTGTAGGGGGCCACAGAGCCCAGTACTCGGTGCCCCCAATTCCTTCACAGACTGGGAAAAATGTGAACAACAGAGGAGCCATCCTGCTGTGCCCGGTCCTAGATCACATTGTTCCTGGGACTGGCTGCCCTGAGGGAGTATCCCACTACCAAGGTGCAAGCAGCAACTTGATGGGGCTTGGCCAGGTCTAATATGCCAGCACTAGACGCTGACATAGGCGTACACTCTCTCTCTATTTCACATCTGCCAGCCGTGGCCCTCAGGAGCCGAAAGCTAGCCCTATGACCCTGTTCCCATCCCACCCTATGCCAGTATTCCTAAGACCTGGAGCTAAGCACCTTTTCTGCACCCACCACCAGCTCCTCATTCTGATGTCACACTGGCCTCACGTCACTGATGGCTCCCTGAAGCCACCTTGTGTGTTGTCTGCCTGTCATTTTATTTGTTTGTGAAGACATGAAACCTGAGGGCCAATGTCTTGTCTGCCTGGACCACTGCTCACCTTAGAATAGAGTAAAAGCTCAGTCAAGGCACAGGATGGAAGTAGGACCTTCAGCTGGGACTGGACATGCTGGGCATTTGTTACTAACCCAGTGATGAAACAAGAGATGAAGATTCCTGCCTTGTCCCAGGAGAGGTAAAGGTCCAGGGAAACAAAGACTGCTGCTAGAGGGATCCAGCCTTTTCCCTGTGACCAGAGGAGGTTGGAGGAGAGGCCAGACATGTCCTAAGAGCCCACCCATCTCTGCTGTCTTCCTATGTCAGATCTAAGTCTGATATCTCCTTGAAACTTGACAAAAAAAAAAATCAAGAACCTCTATGACATCCTATACCCTAGGCCTGTTGGTCTCTGTCCATCTTCAAGTCCATGACAAAGCAGAGAGCCCAGAACTATGTCCTCACCGAGACCTGGAGCACGCCCCAGAATGCAGAGGGTTGAGCATGAATCCCTCTCTGCCCTAGTCAGCCCTTGTTCTCATAAAGAGTTATGTCTACCCATGTACACACCTGGATGCCACACACAGTGGCACAGGCAAGTGGATGGAGCAGCAAAATAGATACATGACCTCCAACATCACATGACCCATGCCCATGAGGATGGCAGCCCCAGGGGTCAGAGAGCTGGCCTGATGCTGCCTTCTTCCTGCTGTCCTGTCCTTTGTCATGGCGCTTCCATACCTTGGTTTCTTCATTTTCAGTAGAGAGGCATAATGACTCTGGCCCTGAGGACTGGTTGAGTATGTAGAAAGTGCTGAGCTGAGGTGGTTCTTTGGACATAGTGGGTGTCTAAAAGATGATGGCTCTAGTTACTTGTTATGAATGCAAAGTAGTGCTCAGAGAGTGGAATATCCTTCCTTGATCCTTGCGGAGGACTCGGAGACAAGCAGGGATGGGGATTCCAGAAAACAAGCTGGATCAGGGGGCACAGCAGGTCTGTGAGCTGTGGATACAAGACCCCAGGGGACAGAGACTTGCATCCCACTGGGAATGGCAGAGTCCAAAATGGCCAGACAGGAAGCCAGGTGCAGATGTGAAGCAATGAATGGAGGTAGGGCTGCAGCCTCAAGACAGTCCTAGAGGCAGGAGGGCAACTTTGAGAAGCACAGTCAGGGTGCTTCCTACCAGGAAGAGGCAGCAGGTGGGGCTAAGGCCTAGAGCCAGCTGTATGGTTTGAGAATACTGCCCCAAACCACTCGTGGCTGTCAGCATGTGTCCCAGTGACATCCCACTGAGTATGTGGTATAGTGACCTGATCAATCATTGATAACTAGAATAACGATTTGCAACAAACACCTCAGCTTCTCTCACCCAGTCTGACTGGAGCCTTATCTGTTCTTTCACTTATCAGGCAGGACTTTTATGTCCTTACAGTGCAAAGCAGGAAGCCAAAGCTCAGGGAGCTCAGGCCATTATCTCAGACTTGACCAACTAAGAAGATCGCATGCATTACGTCAATATTTACCTTCTGATTCAAGAGCTTGTTCCCCTGTCACCAATTGGCTGAGGGTTCTTGTGCTCAATTTAGGTGAAAAGAAAAATAGATGAAGTGTAGCTCTTTTAGTGTTTACAGCCTTGAGCTCTGAATGCTAAGGATTCTCAGCTCTTAACATCAGTGGCCCTCTTCACCATCAGCAGCTACCAGCAGATCTCAGGAATCCCTCTGACTACCAAGATAGGAGCTCCTGAGAATTTTCTGTCACTCGCCATCATTCTCTGGCCACCTTAGGTGTTAACAGCTCAGGCTGCTGGCTGCTTTCATCATCGGCAGCTTTTGGTGTTACCAGTTCTCAGTGTACCAGCTCAGCATACTCTGTGTACCAGCTCAGCATACTAGAAATCACAAATAGGCAAAATATGCCATCCAGAAGAGGTTTTATCAGGACTTACACTGCCGCTAAGAGAGAACAGTACATGGAGTGGCCAGACAAGGGTATGGGAAATTTGCTTATATAGGAAAAAAGTGCATTTGCCTATGCTCAGTGTCCTGCCAGTTAATCACAGAGTTTCTATGTAGTTTTGGGTAGGGAAAGCTCCTCATGAAACAGGTTGAAGGTCGCTACAGGAAGTAGTAGTATCCAGAGAGGCTGTGAGGTTATGTCATCTGGGATGTACTTGTGACCAAAGTTTGCCACAGCCAAAGCAAACATCTCCTGGGGCATCTGATGTGGCTGCAGCCGTCCACATGGTGCATGGGGCAGCTGTGGACATCAAAGATGGAAGAAAGAGAAATTAAATTTAAAGTTACCTCCTGGAGAATGCCAGGACCTTGTGTGCTGTCTCATATGCATAAAATAATCAGGAGAATTGGTCCAAGTCCTCCACCAGACTTCACATGGAAAGTCTTAGGACAAGCATGGACCCTGGCAGTGACAGCCTGGGTCCCAAGGACTTTCTGGACAAATGAGACACAAACTCAACAAGTACAAAACACCAAGTCTGCTCTCCCTCCCAAACTGGCTGCCCAAGACCATCTCAGTGGACAGCAATACCCTCCCTGAGGCTCAGCTTGACCATGGGATCATCTAATCCCAGACCCCTTTCTTTCTCCCTACCCGACACCCCCATGTCTTCAGAAACCCTGTCAGTTCTGCTTTAAAACAGAAAATCATGCTTAACTATTGTGACTATTGCACTTCAATAAACATAGAATTGCTGATATCTCTTTGATATATGAAATTTATTTCCTTTGTATAAGTACCCATTAGTGGGATTGCTGGCTTAGTGTTCATCGGTGGATGAATGGATAATGAGAATGTGGTGTGTAGACACAAGGGGATACTATTCACAATGGTATACTATACACAATGGAATACTCTTCAGCCATTAAAAAATCAAAAGTCCTGTCGTTTGTAGCGATGTGGGTGAAACTGGAGTACATTATGTTAAGTGAAATAAGCCAAGAACAGGAAGACAGATATTACATGATCTTACCATGTGCAAACACTAAAACTGTTGCTCTCAGAAATGAAGTGTGAAATAGTGGTTGCCAGCAGCTGGGGAGGGATGTGGGGGGCGGGTGGAGAGAGGTTGGTCACCAGGTACAAGCCAAGAAGCGGAGTGAACTTTGATGTACTGTTGCCTGCTGAGATGGCTACTGGTAACAATAATGCATATTTCAAAATAGCTAGAAAGGGGATTTTGAATGTTTCACCACAAGGAAATGATATATGTTACAGGCGGTGAATATACTAATTACCTTGATTTGATTGTGTATACATGTATCAAAACACCATATTATATCTCATAAATTTGTGCACTTATTAAGTGTTAGTTAAAGTAAAATAACATTTAGAAAAGAGGAAAAACTCCAGGTGCCTTTTCACCATTTCACCATTCACATTCACCGTTCACATTCATATTCTACTGTGTCTCTTTCTTGGATGTCCACAGGTTCCTCCTCCCCTGGTACCCTGGCCCTGCCCGCTCTCCATGATGTCCCACAGTCTCACAGTCAGGGGAACCCAGCTGTCCCCTTCAGAGCCTCCCTTCCTGGGGGAAACCCCCTCCTGCTCCATGGCTCACCCTTTTCCCAAGCCATTGCAACCCCTTTCAGGTGTGGGATACCATGCTATGGAGGAGCACAATCCCAGGAGAATGGTGAGAGAAGCCCCACTCTTGCCCATCTCTCTGCCCATGGGCAAATTTCAACAGTGCAGGGTCCCAAAAGAGCCAGAAATTTCCTGAGCCAGAGGCAGCTATCTGGTGAAGGCAGGAGTTCTAGGGAATGGAGGGGGAGGACAGTCTCTGTGGCTCCCCGCTGAACCAGTATGCACACACAGGCTTGCTACAGGGGTCTCCATGGCCTAAGAACAAGATGAACTCAGAAAGGCCACACAGTGTTGGTTGTGCAAGAGAACAGGTGGTCAGAGACTGCATTAACCCCTTGTTAACACTCCCTGTGTTCAAGTGGGACCCCAGGAAGCCTACTGCAAGAGTGAGAATGGCCCCCAGAGAGGATGATGTTAAGGCAGAAAGTCTGCAGAGGCAGCCAATGGTCAAGGCACAGCTCTTGCTTCAATGCAGGCAGCGAACACTAAGTGGCTTGCTGGCATGGAGTGGTGGGGAGAGGAGACTGGTGGGGATTAGGATCTCCAAGGAGGACAAAGAGCATTTTGCTGGTGGGTCTTATCAGTGCAAGTCTGCTTACACTCTCCTTGGCATCTGTATGCTCTTCCTTGAAGGCTGGGCTCCATAGCTCATCATATACACACACCCAGACACACTATTGGTCCTAATTCAGGAATTAACAGAGAGGCTTCCTATACCAAGCATCCTCACTGCTGTTCAGGCAGGACCTTACCTCTGCCCAGAAACCCAGGATAGGGAAGCATCTCTGACACACATCCTTAACAGAGGAAGAAAGTGAAACTCAAGGAAAGGTTGTATACAATGTGGGTGGCAGGTCCACCATGCATTAGGGCATGGAAATACCACCAGGGTCTTTCTCACCAACTCCAGTGGTATGGGCACTATCTGTCCTTTGGGGCTGGGCAGAGCTTTACACAACAAGTATTCTAACACTGTCAGGCTTCAGTGGAAAAACCAGGCAAGGGGCATGCTGTTATGGCTTGTATATAGATGTGCCCCCAAGGCTTCATGTGTTCATAGATGGGTCTTTTCAGAGATGGGTTGACCTTGGGTGTGTGAATATGAATTAAGGGAGTGCGATATCTGGATTAGTCCCTGTGTTGGTTTGGGGTTTTTTGCAAGGGGAAACAATACAATATAGGACACATATTTTATATGATTATTTATCATAGTTACCCAAAGAATGATATGCAAGAGAGTGCAGGAAATCTGTCCACATACCATAGACCAGGAACCCAGCTGAGAGCCTGGATCCTCCAATAATGTCCTGCATGATTCCAGCTGAATACCTAGAGCCCATAACAATGCCTCTTACGAATCCAACTGGAGGCCCAGAGCCTATGACTTCTCATGCAGGCCTGTTTCATGGGTCTTCACTGAGAAGGCCCAAAGGTCAGTGGTAGAATCTAGGAAGTGTGTGCCAGCAGGATGAAGGATCTGTGCTAGCAGGCCAAGGGATCTGCACTGGAGCCAGGAAGCAATGCACAAAGTAAGAACCACAGCTCCTCCCAAAGGTACCACAGCCATCCTCAGCAACAGTGAGGTGCCAAGCTCCTCCAATGATCAGGAAAGCTGAATTCCCATCAGGAAAGCCAACATGACAAGCTTTTTCAGGAGACTGAACTATGGACCCTCTTCCCCTCCAGAGCCAGGAAGCGATACTCAGAGTGTGGACAAGAGCTCTCCCAAAGTGAACAAAAGCTATCCTCAGTGCCAACAAGGTCCCAAGCTCCTCGGAGAATGAAAACAGCCAAGTTCATCAGGAAAGCCAGCGTGACAAGCTCCTCCGAAAGAAACAACAGCTCCTTACAGCTTCTAATAGCACCCAACAGCCTTCTTTCAGCTCCCAACAGCCTTTTTCCTTCTTCTCCAGTTCTGCCTTTCATGCTGCTGGCAACAGTCCCCAGGCAGCACCATGCTTACTCAGTTCAGCTAGGGGTTATAAATTGACCACCAGTTGTCAATCCACTACAGTCACCTAATTGAATTAGCATAGTTCTGGATGTGGCTGAATGAATTTACTGAAGAGGAAACCCCACCCTGTGTGTGGGTGGCAACAATCAATAGGCTTATACCTTGGATTGAATATAAAGGGACAGAAAGAAAGCTGGGTTCCTGCTGCCTGCCTTGCATGCCATGAACTATTACTCTTCTGCCATGCCACTCTGCCTTGGAACCAGCGGACTATGGACAAAAACCTCTACAAACTGTGAGCTAAAATAAACTTTCTTCCTTTTACTTGTGGGTATCAGGTATTTTGTTCCAGCCATGAGAAAATTACACATGCCCAGGAGGACACAATCCAAGAAGTTTCTAGAACCCATCAGCCTTGTTTTATCCCACAGTCCTGCCAATACTCTTATCTCCTTCCTAGAGCACACTGTATTAATGATACACACACACACACACACACACACACACACACACACACGGAAGCTCAGAGCCTATAGTCTATTGAAGCTCCAAAGTTTTCCAGAGAGACAATTTAGATAAAGTTATAAGGAGACATCTGGTAACATGCCCTGTTTTATCATTGCCTGGCCCTGGTCTTCCTGTCTCCTCTCTACAATATTTGCTGAGCAGGCACTAAGAGTTCTGTTCTATAAAGAGATAACTGTGACAAATGTAGAACCACTGGGCAACAGAAACATGATCAAGGGGGTAGGCATCAGAGAGTCTGTGGAGCTGGACAGATGCCTCGCTCCAAGAATGTGAGAGGCTGGGCCAGACCACCACAGACCATCTGTGCACACCACGATTCCACTCAGCTTCCCAACAGGATGGGAAAAAAGGGGCAAGATTTATACTCTCACTTGAAACAACTAAAACAGTATATAAAGTAAAGGCTTTCAAGACATTGGACACCAGGCAACAAAGAGATGGGAAACAAATAAGCTGAGCATTATAGTTGCCATAATTTGATGCCTTGACATAGCTTTCAGTTTCTGGTGGAGAAACCAACACACAGTGCTGTGTTCTCTGAGTCAAAGACATGTATCTGAGAGTCAGGAATTATTCATATAGTCACATCTTCTTCATCCATTCATTGGATGATAGGCATTTGGGCTGTTTCCAAGATTTGGCTATTACAAACTATACTGTATAAACATGGGTGTGCATATATCACTGTGGTATGATGCTTTTAATTCTATCAGGAAGATACCAAGAAGGGGAATAGCTGGATCAAATGGAACCTCTAATTTTAGTTTTTTGAATAATCTCCACATTAATTTCCACATTGGTTTCACCAGTCTTTATGCCTATCAACAGTGAAGAAAGGATCCCTTTTCATCACAGCTCCTCCAGCATTTGTTCTTGGTTGTATTCTTCATAATAGCCATTCTTTCTAGAATGATATAGAAATCTCAGTGTTGTTCTAATCTGCATCTCTTGAATGAGCAGTGATGATGAACATTTTTTCATATATTTATTTACCATTTGTACTTCTTCATCTGTGAATTATTTATTCATTTCAGATGCCCATTTTTTGATTAGGTCTTTAAATATGGCAAGTCTGAATTTTTTTAGTTCTTTATATGTTCTAGATATTAGTTGTTTGTCTGAAGAATAGCTAGCAAAGATCTTTCCCACTGTGGGTTGTCTGTTCACTCTGTATAACTGTATTCTATATGCCCAAAAAGTTATAGTAAAACTTAACATGCTGAATAGAAAATAAAGTGGAAAATAAAAAGAAGGCCCAAATAAAACTTACAAACCTGAAAATTACAGTGTCTGAGATTTTAAAAAATAATAGGGTTAATGAAAAATTAGACATTGCAGAAGAAAAGAGTAATAAATTCAGTGATATGGTAATAGGAACTATCCAAAGTGGAACACAGAAAACATTTTTAGTATAGCATTGGCAAGTTGGGGGACAGAAACAAGCAGCCTAATGTATCTGAAGTGCTTAAAGGAGAAGAGGAAGAGAAAGATAGAAAAGAAGAAATTTTGCAGAAGTAAGGTCATATTTTGCCAAATGTGATGAAAACTATAAGCCCAGAGATGCAAGAGGTTCAAAACACTTCAAGCAAAAGAAACATGAATAAAACTACAACGAAGCAAAGGATACGGTGGCACACATCTATAATCCCAGCACTCTGGGAAACTGAGACAAGAAGATCTTGAGTTCAAGCCCAGCCTGAGCAACTTAGAAGCTTAGTGAGATCTTGTCTCAAAATAAAAATAAAAGAAAGGCTGGGTATGTAGGTCAGTGTGAAGGCCCTGAGAACAATCTCCACTATTGCAATATCAAGAAAAACAAGAACACCTACACCAAAGCATATCATAATCAAATTTCTCAAATCATTGATAAAGAAAAATTCTTTTTGTTAAAAGACATTTCCCATAGAGGAACAAAGAAAAGGATGGCAATAGAAGTCTCATAGAAAACAATGCAAAATAAGGCTGTAGAGCAGCATGTTCAAAGAAATAAAGACAGAGGAAACCTGGCAATCTAAACTCTATACCCAGCCAAAATATCTTTCAAAAAGCAAAAATGAAACAAAGACTTTTTCAGCCATACAGGATGAAAAAGTCAAAACCAGCTGACTCACACTAAAAGAAAAGTCTTGGGGGAGAAGGCAATGATGACAGGCAATGTGAGCCTTTTCAAAGGAATGAAGAGCACCAACACACTGTGTCAATCAGCTATCCATCACTGTAACACCACATACTGAGAGAATCAACTCATAAAGACACAAGGTTTACTTTGGCTCACTACTTTGGAAGCTTTAGTCCACAATCAGTTGGTTCTGTTGCTTTTGGCGCATGGCTGCTCATCATGTTAGGAAGGGTATGGTGAAGCAAAATCTCATTCACCTCCTGGTGGGGAAGACCTAGAGATCTTGATATTCCCTGGGAGGGCAGGAAGACCTCCCAACAGGCCCCACCTCTCCAAGTCTCCACCACATCCCCATAGCGACAAGCTAGGGACTAAGCTTCTAACACATGGGCTTCTGAAAGATACTTAACATCCAAACCACAGCAAAAGGTAACCACAGGAGTAAACAGAGTTCTTTTCTTATGTAAATCACTGTAGAAGACTCTTTGGCATGGCAGGGTGTGGCTGGGTGGGACTCAGCCTTCAACCAGCACCAGGATTTAGCCTAGGGCCATTTTGGTGGTCAGTGTAAGGTCAAGCTAGAGGTCAGTGAGTGCTATGGTTGAAAACTGTCTGGTGCAGGAGACTCTAGGCCTGCTGTAACCAAACACCACAGGCTGTGTGGCTTGAACAACAGACATATATTTTCCATGGTCCTAGAGGCTGGCTTCTGAGACTAATGTACACACAGAGCTTGTTCTTCTGGAGTCCTCTCTCCTTGCTGTGTAGAATTTGCCTTCTTCCTTTACCCTCATATAGTCATCTCTCTATGTATGCATCCGGATATCTTCTTATATGGACACCAGACAGATTAGGTCCACTATAGTGACCTCAATTTAACTTAATCCCCTCTTTAAAGACCCTATCTCCAAATATAGACACAGTGTGAGTACTGAGGACTACCACTTCAGTGTGTGAATTTTAGGGGAACACAGTGCAGCCCTTGACAGAGATGATCAATGCCAACAGCAGCAAGCTCCTGATGGACTCCTGCAGATCTCAGCTTTAGAGGGTGGGGATGGGAAAGCCCTTCCAGCATGCATGGGCTAGCCATGGGGAGGAACAGGAGCTTCTGGCACCTGAGCGGTCCCTAGGGCTCTCTGCTTGCTCTGCAAGAGGTGGTCAAATTGCCCCTGGCACCTTGACTCAGCTGCTCAGTGACAGAGTTCCACTGGCGCAGGTAAAGAAGCCAACAAATGGCCCGGGAGAGCCTGAGGCTGCCCCAGGGGAGTCCTGGCGCCTCCAGCCCGCTGCAATCCACTCCGCTTTGTCAAAGGTTGTAAATGTTTACTGGCTCTGCTTCTCGCCAGAGCCTGGTCCTCTGTGAGCAGGCCCAGGATTAAATGCCACTTGGGGTTTATTTACTCAGCTCTGACAACCAAGGAAATCAATGTTGCAACTGAACTTCTGGCAGCGTCTTTTATTAATGCTTTTAATGTCTGACTTTAACCACGGGGGACTTGATATGAAGGCATGCTATTGTCTGCTAGTGTGTATGCATGCTTGACTATATAGAGGCACACACAGCCCCAGTGCCTGTCTGAGTTTGCGTGTATATATGCATTTCTCACCTGTTTGTACGCAAGACACCTTTGTAGAGATGTGACCACTCTTACCTATGAACAAGTATGCAGTGTATGCCTGGATAATGTCCATGTGTGCTTGTGTGTGCCCAGGCTTGTGTATACAGGTATGTGTGTATGTGTTCTAGGGAGCATATGCATGCTTGCGTGTGTCCACACTTGTGTGTGCCAGCGTGTGTGAGTGCACCGTGTGCCTATTGCGTACGGATGGACCCATCAGTGTGAAAAGATCACAGCTACAAACTCATCTCTCAAATCTGGAGGCAGAGAGAGCAAGTGATTTGCATCACTTAGCTACGAACGTGACCCTCATCTCAGTGGGAAATGAACACCATAGCTCCTTAAAAATCCATCAGGCTGAGTTCCCAGGCCTGTAGATATGCAATAAGCCTGAGAATGTCCTACTGGTAAGTGACGTTTCTTGTCTTGGCTTCCCTGCCTGGTCTTTCTCCAGAGTGACATTCATCAGTGAGGTCTAAGAAGAACAGGCCCAGGGTACCCTAAGCCTCACCTCCTAAGCCAGACTAGCCTGAGGTTCCTCATGATGAGGCAGCCCATTCCCCATCAGTGGGTAGGGCTCTCTGTCACCCAACCCCCAGACCATACCACAGTTCAATATTCTGTGAACAGTGTTGCTTGAGTTAAGCAGTGCACAACCTATGCATGTGTCTGTGGCACACCTGGTTGAGTCTGTATTTCCCTACATAAATCCTGGCAGGGTACTGAGACGTGGACTCCCCACAAATTCCCTGGGGCAACACCTGAGGCAAGAAATGTTAGGATTCTTTTCAAGGTCATGTTCTTTTTCCTGAGGATAAATAGTTTGCAAAGATAAATACAGATCAATTTCACCCTGTCCCTATTTTGGGAAAGCCACTTGCTCTGCTTGCACCTCAATATCTTCATTAAAATTCTTGCTCACCTCCTGGGTGTTGCAGGAATTACTGTGATAACAGCTATGAGGGTGTTTGGTTAGTGAACAAGACTTGCTACACTATGAATGATAATGCAGTAATACTAGCAACACCACAACATAACATGTTTCTAATAATTTGATCAGGGGCTAGCACCAGTCAGGGCCATTTTGGCCTCAGTTTCCTTGCCCTGAGGAGCACGGTGTCTAACTTGTAGGAAATTTGAAATCTCTCTGAGATGAGAATAGCAAAGCCTGGGCCAGGTTGAAAGTTGTTGAGTAGATCCTCATCCCTGGAGTCAGCAGACTCACTCGGTTCTGGAGGCTGCAAGCCCAGCATCAGGGTGGGCCAAGCCAGTTTCTACCTCTTCCTGGCTTGAAGACTCCTCAGGGCACCTCCAGTGCTACAGGGAAGTAGCTGAGGAAGTCCTTCTCCCCATGGGATCAGAGCCCTGCCCTTGGGACCTCATTTAACCTGTCACCTCCTCACTACCAGTCTGCAAGCACAGACACAGGCAAGGCGTAACCTGTGACTTCAGGGACACAACTTGGTTCCAATGTCACTTCCAAAATGGCATCTACCACATAAGTGTAACCAAGCAACCCCCAGGCAGTGATTGAACTGCAGCTAACAGATGTGGCACCACTCCTCGGACCAAAGAGCAGGGCTTACTAGGCTTTTTATATTAAAAGTTGCTACTAAGACCTGTCCATTGGTCACCCTAAATCCTTGCTCTTTTTAGGTGATAGGACTTCCCTACAACCATGCTTGGCAGTGTGTGTCACAGTTTTCACCTGTAGGGTCCCTGTTATCTCCAGGGAGGACCTCAGGAACTAGGGTCATCTCTTACTGGTGGTTTAATTCTTCAGATCCTTGGTAAGGTGCTCTTGCAGCCTGGACACTTCTGGGTGGCTGGAATGAACAGGGAAGCCAGATGGCAGCAAAGGACACTTTCCCTTCCACTGACCACTCTGTTCTCTAGGAGCCTCATCAGACCAGTTGAAACCCAGGTTGGGTGTGGGCTCCCCAGAGCCCCTCTGTTGCATAGCCTATGATGAGCATTCGGCTGTAGGCAAGGCTCCCCTGACATCCACAAGCTGCTCATTCTCTAAAAGAGACACAGAACACACTCTCTCACACCAGGCCAGGAGCCCCCCAAGTCATGTGTGCCCATTTCCTTTTGCCAGTGGCCACCAAGTGGAGTGGTAACCACCTGGAGATGAGACTTGTTACAAGGATCAGGACTGTCTGTCCAAAGGAGCTGTAACTCAAGACCCCTCTAGGATCAGGGTGAGCCTGAAGGACAGTGGAGGGCACACCAAGGTCCCTGACCACCTATGGAACTCTCCACATGACCCTACTGCTGCAGAAAGGGCCAGCTTACCTATTGCCACCCTTACCCTGGAAAGAAAGCCCGTGAGGAATGCCTGGGCAGATTGTGGTCTGGAGGGGGCTGGAGCAGCAGCCTTCTTCTATCTGGCCTCCCTGGTTGTCCCTGTTCTCAGTGGCTTGACCCTGGACACCAGAGAAGTGAGGTCTGCCTCTATCCATGATACCCTATGGCAGACTCAGGCCCATGTCCTCTGTCCCCATTGTGGCCCAGGCTGAAGCCACCCTTGGCTCTGTCAGAAGACTTCCCCTAAGGACTGAGAGGTCACTCAGACCAGATGGGCTGGGATAGTGGCAGTAGAGTCTACCCCAGGGTCATCTTCTCTGAGTCTAGCTGTGCTCTCTGCCTGGCATAGATCCTCCCCAGTAGAGGCATGAGTTTCCTGCATGGCAATTTGTATGTCAGAACAAGGGCTGGACAATAGTTAGAGACACAACAATGTATTTTATTCAGGGAGACTTGCAAAAAGGAAAGTAGTCCTTAGCAGAGAACTGGGCTCAGCTCCAACCCACCATGGGCAGATGGAACTGATAGCCAATGAGCAGGTGGGGTCAGTGGATAGATGATGGGTAAGAGGGCCATCAGAGTGGAGGTTCTGCCTAAAATGTATTCACAGGATTCTGGCTGGAGGCAGGCCAGGGTGACCAGACATCAGTTGGGGGTGGGGGACAGGAACCTGGTCAAATCCCAGGGTGATCAGATGTCAGGAGGGCAGGGTACTTGCTAATGATTCAGCACAATTCTTGCTAAAGCTAGAACTTGAAGACATGCTCAAGACCAGGCCTGCTTGTCTCAGAGGGTATGTGCCATTTGGTCAGGAAGTGGCTCATCACCCAGTGGCACGTACCAGCAGCTGGGTCCTCACCCTGGAGGCTGGCAAGGTATTCTGTAAGTGTAGGCCTTTTTTCTCAGTGAATTCAGCTGAAATTTGGCATTTCCTTTCATGTGAATGAGCACAAGCAGCAGTGCCCTTGTTCCTACGACTGTGCCAACAGTAGATAGCACAAAGTTTTTGCAATGTCACAAAGCATGGTATGACCATGTCCCAGCTAGATCGGCACTGATAAAGACAATTAGTGCTGTTACATCAAACATTTGCTTTTCTGGGCCTTTAATAACTGCCTTTCCATGTTATTGGTTTTATGCAATTGCACAATTAAAACTACTAAAATCCTAATCTGAGAGAGGATCCTAGGCTTCCCTGGATGTCAAGGATGTCTGCTCTAAAGAAAGGGAGGTTAATACGCAAAGGAATCACCCAACAACACCCTAGAAATAAACACACGAACAATAATAGACAACACATAACTCAAGTCATCAGAAGGGGTAGATCCAGCTTTCACATGGGCATGACAAATGTTTGGCAAGCAATCAGAGAAACATACTGGACAATTAATGGAAGAGACAATTAATGGAAGTCATGGGAAGGAACCTTAGAACTGGAAGTATAATGGCTGAAGCAGTGCAAGGGATGAAAGGTAGAGAGCAGACTGCTAGGCAGGTGGGAAATCAGATGACAGGCAGCAAGAGCTCTAGGGGAAAGAACAAAGCGAACACTCAGAGCCAAGACAGACGACAAGTGAGAGTAGATGGCCCCATGGCTGTAGGACAGAACCATAGGACAAGAGGTCACATCGAAGGAGCACAGGGAAGACTCCCTAGGATTAAAGAAGACCAGAGACCTCGGATTGAGGTGACAGATAAAACTATATGGGTTCAAGTAAAATGCAAGAAAAATCTAAGACCATTATTCCCTAAAGCTCCTAAGGAGAGGAAGCCAAGGACCAGGAAGGAACAAGAGTGACACCAGATTCCTTGATAGCAGCATGATGTACAAGACAACACAGTCCTGTTTTAAATTATCAAATGAAAGAAAATTGAACCTTGAATTTAACAATCAGCAAAGTCATCACTGAAATATGATGATGTCAGGCAAATACCCACATCCAAGACAGATGATTTCTATAAGGAAATAGGAACGTTGACCTTGGGAAAGAAAGGAACTGGGGCAGGTGCTGTGAGTACTAAGCACTGGACATTTTGGAAATTTTTCATTATTATCTTTCTAAATAAAATTTAAAAATCCATATCTAAAGAAAGGAAGATAAAAAAAACAAATCTCCAATAAGCCAGAGGGAAAGTTCCAGAAAACCTCAGCCTGACTAGTCAGGTAGGTAGGGGACAAAGGTCCCCCAGCACAATCATGTCCTTCAGGGCAGAGACAGGCATGCTGGGAACCACAGAATACACCTCGGGAGAATGTGACCCAGTCTGGTACACAGACGGTGATAGGAGAGAGCAGAGAAAAGCAGAGAACCGAAACAATGAATGAGGCAGCAGGGTTAGTCCTAAGATACCAGCAACTGTGATCATGTAAGTGGGTTAAATTTTTCAATCAAATTTGTCAATTTAGAGAATCCCTCAATTTGGATTAAATGAAGACAGCAACTGACCAATCAGCAGTCTACTGCAGACTCAGAAACTAGAGGCTGTGGAAGTGAAAAGAACACATGCTACAAAGACTCTCATTCTCATACACATCCACAGGAACTGGGGAAGCAAACTTAGCACTCCACAAAAGAGAACTTGAGGGGAGCAGTTATCCAAGGACAAAGCCTGCCTAGTCATCAGGCACATGAGGATGGTTGCACCATTCTCGGTCTCTGTCCTAACCCATCTGCAACTGACACATCATAGGTCCTCAGGGTGCACAGTGGAGGTTAGTGCCAGCCCTGCTTGGTGTCCGTGGTGTACTTGGAATGGTGATTCAGACCCAGGAGACCTACTGGAAGCCACAGGTCTTCTTGGACCCTCTCTGAGGCCTCTGGGACAGGGACCTGTCCCCTGCCCTGCAGCTAGAACCTAGCTCAGACCCCAGCCCTCTAAATGCAATCTGACACCAGTCAATGGGCCACTCCAGGCCCCAGCCCCTCAGCAAGATGTTGGTAAGACTGGTGGCAGGCCATCAACAATTGGCAAAGAAAGGGTCCTGAGGAGAAGAGGTCAAAGTGTGAGCCATAGTGCTCAAAGTTGGGGACAGTTGAGGACAGATGAATGTGACCAACCAATGAGGAACAGGGATTGTACTGTTTCATACTGAGCCTGAACTGTTCCATAGCTATAGCCCTCCAGTCCCCAGAGACAATCACAGACCTTCTTTCCATTACCAGGCAGGTACCCATGACCAAGGGACCATCAGATCCCAGTTGTCATAGGAGGAACTCAGCCTGCTATCAGGGCAGGGGCCAGGAGGGTCTTGGGTTATGGAGTTTACTTCAAGCCCAGGCTCACCTCACTTCCTATAAAACTCTGGAGCAACTAGAAAGAAAGGGGCGGAAAGTGTCTGGTCCCTGCACAGACAAGGACTTCCTGGGCCTCAGAGACAGAAGCACAAAGCAACCATCTGATAGCACAAAATTACATTCCTATGTGTCAGAGCTGCATAACCAAAGCCACTCCACAAAGGGGAGGCAGGAAGTGTTTGCAGCAATCACAAAGCTAACTGCTTATTATATAAGTAGCTCAAACTGATAAGAAAAATACTCAGCCACATGCTGAAAAATGAGCAAAATACATGAAAAGACACTGAACAAAATAGGAATCACAAATGCCAAACAAACACATGGAGATAAATCATTTACCCTCCAAGTAACAAGGGAATTAAACATCACAGCAGTGCCAAGCTGCCCTCGGCCTATCAGGCTGGCTGAGGTTAATCACCCACCAGCACTAGGGAGGCTGGGCCAGCCTGAGAAGCAGCCTCCTGATATATGCCAAAGCATCCAGGACAGGGGGGCACAGTTGGACCCAAAGACTGCAAAAGGCAATACTCTAAAACCCCCGCGGAGCTCTGCAGCACATTCACCTCTGGGGCATGCACAATGGCGAATCCAGGAGCACAGGGAAGCATCTGAACAGGCCACATGGAGAGAGACCTGTGTTGCTGTTCCAGTGACCACTGCCACAAGGCTCAGAGATAAGGAGGGCAGCAGGGTGGGCTATTGAGGCGGAAGGCCACATCTACAACAGCACTTTCAAAATGCCTGAGAGGTAGGTGTCCACAGACAGAAGAGCAGTGAACAAGCTGTGGTCCATTCACATAGGGGTATGTTGCTCAGCCTTAGCAGGGAAGGAGATCCTGAAACCTGCTGCAACCTGGGGACATGGAGGTAGGCATAAGAGAACATGGATCAGGATATCCATGCACAAAGTCCCTGCAGTCCGTTCATCCACAGACAGAAAACACAAGGGACTGGATGGGAGCCAGGGGGTGGGGCCAAATAGGACAGAATTCCATTTTAGGGAGCTATAAAGGCTCTGGAGATGGATGCTGGAGCTGGCTGACCCATAAAGATATCTTCGCCACTGACCATGCTTTTAAAAAGGGTGAAGACAGTAAATGTTATGGTATATATATTTTATCTCAACAATAAATAAATGCACACATAAGTGTGAGTAACCACCTTGAATCCAGAGCTAGTCAGCAAGGTAACACTGGACACACATTCCACGAAGACGTGTGGAGATGCTGAGAGTGAACGGCCAGTGTCTGTGAACAGTGGTTGTCCATTCCCACTGCTCTTTCTACAAATTCCTACAGTGACTTGCAGGAAGGAAGGACGAGGGAGGTGACTGATTGGTACAAATGCTCTGGAGATTCCTGTATCCACACAGTGGAGCTGAATGGGAAGGTTCATGGTAATCTGTTATCACTCCCGAGCCCTCTGCTCACTTCCTATTGCCTCTCCCCACCCATCTGTAAAACTCACGGAAACACCTCATCCATTCCCTCCTGTGCTCAATTGCCTCTGAAGGGCTTGTTAAAATGCATGCTCCAGCACCACCTCATATCCATAGGCCCTAGGTGGGGAACCAGACTCTGCATTCGAACAGCTTCAGGTACCTTGGAGCCACTGGCCATGGCACATGCCCTGCAGCCCAGGCCTGCACCCCTGCCGAGCTTTCTGCACAGACCACATCCCTAGTGGTTACATGGACACCCATTCAGGTCCCCTCTAGCCTACCTCAGGCAGTCCCTCCCTAGAGCCCACAGGGCACCTGTTCTACCAGACCTTCCCAGAAACTAGGAAACTGAGATTGCACCCTCCATGCCATCTCATGTGGGAAGAGTGTGAAGACACAGGGCACAGGACACCAAAGGCTCTGGGTCACTGTGGAGTCCTGAGCCTCAGTTTCTGTAAAATGGGGTCAACTCAGCAGGTTCACATGGAAGCCAGGACCCATTGCAGGAGCAGCATAGCTCAGAGCTGTGCCCTGTTTCTCCTCCCTCCACCCACCATGTGCCATTTCTCCTTTCTGCCTCCTCTATAGAACAAGCACCAGGAGTCCCCACAGGAGACTTCTGGGATGGCCACAGCCCAGACAGCCTGCTCGCCCTGGTGCCACCCCTGGTGTCATTCCTTGGATGCACCCACCAGCTGACCAGGGACTGCCTGGCCAAGAAGCACTGGAGGCCATGGGCAGGTCATGGAGGGTTACCATGGCTTTGGTTGGACAGAGCAAGATGTGACTGACTGATCCAGTGGCAGCACCACTACCCCCCATCAACAATGAGCAACTGAGGTACAAGCAGGGCATAGTGAAGTCACTTATGACTCCACAGATGCCCAGGGAGTCAGGAGTAGACCCAGGAACCTGATGCTATAGCTCAGTCATGCCCACCTGAGCAGGGCAAGTCTCACCAAGAAAAGTGCATGCAACAGAGGCCAGCCTGCAGTGCTGCAGTTGAAGAGACGGGGAGAGCAAGCAGAGGGCTTCTCTACACCTTTTCTGTGGTTCTGGCGGGATCCACTGAGTCACCCTAAGGGCCACCATACAGTTTGCAACCCAGGATGTTTGCTTTACTGCCTCTAGTGCCACCAACAGTTGGCAGGCCTGGCCATTCAGGTCTCTTCTTAATGTTTCCTCAAAATAGGAAAAGAAGGATTGCATGAAGGAGCAAAATGAAGCATCAGCTGGGCCACCATCCCTAAGGCTGCAGCCCAGCAGGATGAGGGACAGGACAGAGCTGCATTGCCACAGTCAGGGCTGTGGAAAGTCAGCACTGCCACTCTTGATACTGGCAGAGAGGGGGACTAAGCACAAGCTGGTTGTGGTAGACAAGGGGTCCCCTGGAAAAAAATGCATGCTGGGTCAGAAAGCCAGGTCCTGAAGCTTCTATCTTACCACCCTCCTACCTGCCACCTCCCCAGACTTGCCTGTCTGTTAAATGGGAACACGGGCACTATTCCCAGCTCACAGTCCCCAGGAAAGCCAGTGTAGGCCTTGTCAGCACAGTGTCCTTTTGACTTGGCCTTGTGACCGTGGCTTTGGGGCCCTGACTTGCTCTGTGACCTTGAGTAGGCCCTGCCCTTGGCCTAAGACCTCCTGGTTCCCAGCCCAGATCCAGGGGTTTCTGCACATCTGCAGCTCTGATTTCAACCCATATAAACCCCAAGGCCACTTCCTTCAAGTTTTCCTTCCCCTTGGTCCATGCATGTGCTTAGGACACTTCCCACTGAGCACTGACGGTGGCCTGTCACCCTGTGATGTCCTTTGTCCTGCCAGAACACCAGGACAGGTTCTGTCCTTGTCCCTATTCATACTTGAGGAAATAGAAGCCCAGTGAAGCCAGGTGTGATGCTCCAGCTCCCATAGAAGGTGGTGAGCTGTGACCACACACTCCTGCAGCCCTTACCACAATGACAGCACATGCACAACCTGGGCCCTTTCCCTCTGCTTCTCCATCCCCATGTTCTGGTCTTCGTGGGTCAACTACTAGTTGTTCAGGTCATTTGCACAAGCAGGACACAAGATGGCCCCTGGTCTGGACATTTCCATGCAGCAGTTCTTTCCACATTTCTTTCTCCATGTCCATGTCTAAATCTCCTTCCCAGGAAAGGGCTCTAATCAGATTTACCGGGAACGTATGTTCCTGGGGTCACAACAGGCCTGAGACAACCCCCACCTTGGCCTGTGCCCACCCTCCAGACAGAACAAGGCCCTAGAGGGAAGCCAGGAGAGGTGCGGAAGCAGCTGGCAGAGACCCAAGCCATGACTCCATAGTCTATGGGCTGTGTTTGCCCACAGGCTCCACAGTAGGGTGAATTCTGAAGGGTGGGCAGGACAAAATAGAGAAGATTGGCCAGAGAATGGTCCAGTCTGGAAGCACACACACAAGTAGCTATGGGAGAGGGCTGGTGGGACACCGTGGCTTCCACTGGACAGAGTAAGGCGTCACCACTGTGGTGGCAGCTCACTGCTCCCACACAACTTTAAAGGGATTCATGTCCTCCTTCCCCCAGAAATCCAGACAGTGAACACCCCTCACCCCTTACCCGTCAGTTAACAACTATGGATTAGGCTGCACTGGCGCCAGCTCTGGCCCTTAAAAGTCCCCTCTGTGGCAGTAATTGCTGGAGCCTGGTGCGTCTGAATGTGGCACTCAGCGCACAATGGCCTGCCTGGCCATTAACCTGCCACCAGGGCCAGAGGTCCTCTTGACAAGTGCTGACACGTGCTTTGTCTGCAGCAGCTCTGGCTTTGGTGGCTGCAGGGGAGGAGGGCTGGTGAGGAGATCACATGCAATTACTAGGAGTGTCACAGAATACGGAACAGGCTGCCACCAAACTTGGGACAACAATGCCATTTAATTCTGCTGCATTCGGCTGAGACGTGTCCCGTCAAAATGTTTCAAGTCACTTTGCCACATAAACGAAATGTCCCTTTGTGCCTCAGGAAACAAGGCTTTCCTTTCCCAAGTCCAGGCTGGCTGGGAGCCAGGAGGTGTTCTTTGCCCCCACAGGGAACACACAGCCCTGGAATTCAGAGAACCCACCACACAAAGCTTCTCTCACCCCTGGGATGGCAGGAGAGTGGATGGAAAATCACCTTTCACACATGGCCCATGCCCAGTGCTGGCCAGCCCAGTGTCTGGCAGCTGGTCCTTGCAAAGTCCCAAGAAGGCTACTGGAAGGACCTAAGCTCCATCTACCTGAGTTCCCAAGGCTGCCAATGTCTCCAAAGAGATATCCCTGGGGACAGGAACTAGGTTAGGTGGTTACTAGTAACTAGGTGATTACTCACACCCTAAGCCAACTGCAGCTCCTCTGAAAAAGTAGGTGAGTGGCCATCTCTACACCTGTCAGCTCTTACACCCAAGCTCCATTCCAAATCTCCACCTCACCAGGCAACTTGATGAGCAGGCCAGAGGCCGAGACAGGAATGTAGCTTTTAGGTACACTGTCCACGTTACAATTGCCCCTCTTGCCTGCAGTTTCCTTACCACTGGGCTAAACTGGGTCTAGAATGAATGTTCCAGGTTCTGACCCTGAACCCAATAGCATTCACAGCTTCAGCTTCAGGATGCAGGGCAAGGCCAGAGGATGGAGGAAGGACAGGGAGAAAAGCAGGCAGGAACAAAGCATCCTCACAGGGTGCTGGAGAGGGATGTGCCTGACAGGCATGAGCACAAGGCTGTGGTCAAGTTCAAAGCCCACTGCACACTCTCAGACTTGGGCATGCAGTGCACAGTAGCTCTGGCTCCAGAGCTGGGCAGGGTCAACATGCACAGGTCTCAGCACTCTGTTGGGGCCCCTGAGGCAGTGGTCACTCCAGATGCTCCCTTTCCCTAACCCTAATGCCCAGTCCCCCAACGCCAATAGCATGAGCCTAGACAGGATGAGCAGCAGGCATACATCAAACCACTCCAGACCGCAGTGGCAAGAACAGGCAGTGACTGTGAGGCTGGTGGTGAAGACAGCTCCATGCCAGGCACAGGAAGCCCTTGGACAGAGCCACCCACGCCTCACAGCACAGGGACAATGTGCCTATCCTAGCCCTTTATGAGGTCCCTTGGGAAGGTGAGCTCCCTGCAGGTAAGGATGTCCACCAAGCTGTCACCTCCATCTATGATTTTGTGGAGAAGAGTGAGAAGGGGCCCCCAGTGCACACAGACCTGCCTGACATGAACAGGGTATGCTCTTCCTCTTCCCTCAACTTCTATCAGTCAAGTGCACAAGAAGGCAGCAAAATGGAGAGTTATTATCAAGTTTTATAGGGGTTTTTCTTTTTATTAAAAAGTCACTTATTTGGAGTCAAAACTGTGCTTTTCTCCAGCCCTTACATTTTATGGGAGATGGCAATGGCTCTGCTCTGTGATCTATAGTCTCTCATGTGCTCCAGACACAAGCTGTCCTCGAGGAGGCTCAATGCATGGCAATGAGCCGGCCCAGCAGGCACGCAGTGTTGCGGTTCTTTGTGGCCATACTGGAGGATGTGTGTGGCTGGGGGACGGAGGGTGCCCACACTGGGTGAGGGGCAGGACAAGGTGCAGAGCTGGAGGAAGAGGGGCACGGAGGGTAAAATAGCTTTCCCCCAAATTCATGTCTATTTCCACTGGAAACTCAAATGGGCTTGATTTAGAAATAAAGTCCTCACAGATGTGATCAAAGGGAAGCAGTCCAGGGATTACAGTGTGTCCTAAATCCAGTGGCTGGGGTCTTCATGGGAAGAGGGAGGCCACAGAGATAGAGGTAAGTGGCCGTATGACAATGGGGAAGAGAGTGTAGTGATGTGGCTATAAGCCAAGGAATACCTGCAGCCACCAGAAATCAGATGGGTAAGGAGATCCCCACTCCAAAAGCCTACAGAAAGCACGGTCCGGCAATAGCTTAACTTTAGACATTTTTTTCCCAGAACTGTGAAATGATAAACTTCTGTTGTTTCAAGCCACTGAGCTACCACAGCCCCAGGAGACAAACACAGGGCACGAATAAAGCAGGCACAAATGGGTCTGGGTGCAACAGAAGAACCCTGAAGGTTAGAACCTGGTGAAGCCCCACTTGGATCCCTGACTGACCCTCCTCTCCAACCAGTCATCTCTCTGGTGTAGGGGAACCCTGTGCTCAGAGACAGCACAGCAGGGTGCTGCCAGCTCCAGCCACATGACAATGGCCCCCTCAAATGCCTATGTACTTGCTGTCCCTATTCTGGTGGGCACAGCTTAAGAAGCCTGCCCAGCCTATCCTGGCCATGTCCCCTCTTGGTTGAACTGACAGACCACTTACACCCAAAGGTACCTAATCAGAACCCCAGTCTCCCACAAGGTCCCTGCTGCTGGTGGTCTCCATGTCTGGGGCCCCACTGAACTCCTCACATGTTGACACCCTGTCTTGGTAGGCGGACTCCAGGGTGGTCCCTGGGCCCCACATCCTCCTGTATAATGCCCTCCCCTCCAGTGCCAGGGCCTGTGACTTGCTTGCCTAAAAATTTTTATTTTTTTAAGGTAATTGTAGATTCACATGCAGCTGAGAAAGAGAATATGGAGCAATCCCATATGCCTTATAGCCAGGCTGACCCAGTGGTGCCCCCTTATAAAATTGTCCTACTCTGTCACAGCAGGGTTCACACAAGACATCAAGATGCAGGACACTCCATCACCACCCCACTCCTACGTGAAGGTCTGGGCGGTGGTGGAGTGTCAGCCTCACTGAGTTTTCTGCCCCACTCCTACATATCCCCAGGAACTTCCAATCTATTTTCTTCATTTCTCCAATTCTGTTATTTCCAAAAGGTTACATCAATGGAGTTAACCAGGAGCTCAGCGTAGCTTCCTGGAGACCCACTCTGTGTGTGTGTGTGTGTGTGTGTGTGTGTGTGTGTGTGTGTGTTTCTATTGCTGACTGGCACCCCACCCTCAGGTTGCCAAGGTCTGACCACTCACCACTGCAGACGTTTGGGCTGCTTCCAGGTTTGGGCTCTTACAGATAAAGCTGCTATAAACATTCTTGGGCAGGTTTGTGTGTGAACGGGAGTTGTCTTTTCTCCGGGACATATGCCCAGGAGTGTGACTGGTGGGTGGTGTGGTAGTTGAAAGTTTTGTTTTTAAAGAAATTGCTAAACCCTTTCCAAAGTGTCTGCATCATTTCATATCCCCTCCAGGATTGTATGAGCAAGCTGGTGTCCCTGTACCTCCCCAGCCTTTTCAGTTGTCTCTGGTTTTTATGTTAGCCATTTCAATAGGTGTAGAGTGGTATCTCTCTGTGGTTTTGATATGCATTTCCATAATGGGTAATCATGTTGAACAGCTTTTTATGTGTTTATTTGCCATCTGTATATCTCATTCCAGGAAACATCTCCATACTGTGTTGGTACTGTTTGTTACTGTTTGGTATGAGTTATTTCTATAGTCTAGAAACACATCCGTTGTTGGACAATTCCATTTTCAAAATTCTTCTCCTGCTGAGCACTTTCACTTCATCTTCAACATGAACATTGAAAAACCAAGGTTTTCAATTCAGTGAACTCTAATTCATCAATAATTTCCCTTTATAGGTTGAGTTCCCAGTGTCAAGTCTAGGAACTCTGTCTAGTCCAAGATCTGAAGATTTCTGCTTTTTCCTAAAAAGTATATAGATTTATGCTTTCCATTTACATCCATGATCCATGTCAATTTAATTTTTGTTTAAGACATGAGGTTTTGGGTGGGGTGCACATTTTTGTCTATGGATGTGTACTTGCTCCAGCAATCCTTGTTGAAAAATTTATCCTTCTTCCATTAAACTGCTTTTATACCTTTGCCAAAAATCAGTTGAATGTATTTGTGAAAGTACATGTCTGAGTTCTCCATTGTGTTCCATTGGTCCATGTCTCTATCTCTCTGCCAACTCCACTAGTGTTGATTACTGTATCTATATAACAGATCTTGAAGTTGAGTAGACTCCACTGTGTTCTCCTTTTTCAAAATTGTTCAGGTATGGTAGTTTCCTTTGTCTTTCCTAAACTTTAAAATACTCCTGTATACAGCTGTTAAAATTTACTGAGATTCTAATGTGAATTGGGTTAAATCTGTATAATTGGTGAGAGGTAACTGACTTCTATACTATGTTGTTTTCCCATCCATGGACATGGTATGTCTCTTTATTTAGATTTTCTTTTGTTTTCCCTTTCGGCAACATTGTACTGTTTTCAGCCTACAAATCTTATATATAATCTTATGTGGTACAATATGTGGTACATTATGTCTCACAAATGACTTTCTATATCCATTGATATACTTTTATTTTATAATACTTTCTGATATATTTTATAGTTTTAATTTTTATTAGTAGTACATAATGATTACTTTCCTGTGGGCAGTTGGTACATGTACATAACACATCTCAAATCTTTTTTCATCCCATTCCCCTCCCTGCCCTCCCTCCTGTCTCCCTCCATCTCTTGATGGAGGTCCTTTCCATTGGACCTCCCTACTTCCTATTATCTATCTTTATTTTTGTTTATATTTTGGGTTTTTAATATAAGTTAAACCAGGTATTTAAATGATTGTAAATGGTACTGTTTTAAATATGTGTCTATATGTTTACAGCTAGTATATAGAAATGGAAATAATTTCATGTCCTGTCCTGAGCATTTCTGAATTCATTAGTTCTATGTAGGAATATTTTGTAGATTCTTTAAAATTTTATACTTAGCAATTATGTCATCTGCCCATAGGGTAATTTTAGTTCTTCTATTCTAATTTGTATGACTGACTTCATTTACCTTTTTTGTATTATTTCACTGGCTAAAATTTCTACCACTATATTGAATAAAATATATAGGAGCAAACAGTCTTTGTTCCCAACCATAGGTGAAAACAATATTCCTTTTTTACCATTAATTTGATGATTTTGCCATTAATTTGAGAATTTTACCACTAATTTCAGATTTTTTATTATGAATAAATATTGAATTTTGTCAAATGACTTTCTATATCCATTGATATACTTTTATTTTTTTCCTTAGCATGTTCATATAGTGGCTTAATTGCTTAATTTTAAAATATTGAACCAGTCTTACATCTATGCAATAAAACTCTCCAGCTTATGGTTTACAATTCTTTTTATATCTACTGACTTTGTCTATAGTTTAAGGAATTTTGAATCTGTATTCACTAGGAATATTGGTCTATAACTTTCCTTTTTGTATTATATTTGTGGTTTTGACAATTCTAGCTTTATAAAATGAATTAGTAAGTGTTCCCTCCTGCACTATATTCTACAAGACACTGAGTAATATTGATATTGATCCCACATTAAACATTTGATATAATTTTCCTGTGAAACCATCAGTACTATATATTTCTTTTGGGGGAATTTTTCAATTATGAGTTCAATTTCCCTATTAATCATGGGGATATTAAAATTATTTACTTTGTATAGGATGAGATGTGGCAGTTTGTATTTTCAAAGAATTTGCCCATTTCATCTAAGTTGTAAGTGTATGTGGCTGTTCCTAGTATTCCCTTATTAGCTGTTCAGTATCTGCAGGGTATCTTGTTTTATTTCTGATATTGGAAATTTGTGCTCTTTTTGCTTTGTCATTCTTTTGAGTTTTGTCAATTTTAGTGGTCTTTTCAAATAACAAGCTCTTGATTTCATCAATTTTATCTATCATTTTTCTGTTTTCAATTTTTTGTTCTAATATTTATTGTTTTCTTACTTTGATTGCTTTAGGTTTATTTTGCTCTTCTTTTTCCTCTTCCTGAGTTGGAAGTTTACATTATTAATTTAAAATCTTTTCTAATATATATGGTTAGTGTTGTAAATGTCCCTTTTAGTATTGCTTTAATTATGTCTCACAAGTTTCAATGTTATATTTTCATATCCTTCTACTTTAAAAAAAAGTTTTGTTGAGACTTCTTCTGACAAAATGCATTTTTAAAAAATGCATTTTAAAAATGCATTTATTTAGTTTCAAAGAGTTTGGAGGTTTTCTTATTATCTTTCAGTTACAATTCTAGTTTAATTCCATTGTAGGTAGAAATTATTTTCATATGATTTTTACTCTTAATTTTGTTAAAGTTTGTTATATGGCACAGGATACAGTCTACCTAAATATAGCACTTAAACAAAATGTAAGTTCAGCTGTTTGGCAGAGTGTTCCATAAAGTAATTAGAACCCACTGGCTAATGGTGTTAGTGAGTTCAGTGTCCTCACTGATTTTATATCTAATTATTGTACCACTTTTGAAGAAGAGTATTGAAATCTCCAACTATAATTGTGGTTTTGTTGGTTCCTCTTTTCACCTCTACAAGTTTGTGCATATTTTGTAACTCTGTTGTTTGGTTCATATACATTTAGTATTTCTACCTCTTCTTCATGAATTGACCCTTTTATTATACTGTTATGTCCCTCCCTGTCCTTGGTAAATTTCTTTGCTAGGAAGTCTGCTTCCTCTAATAGTCTTATGGACAATCTGCTTTCTTTTGATCAGTATCTTCATGATAGATCATGTTCCATCCACTTTGTTTTTAACATATATATATAATATTTTAAGTGAATTTCTTTTTGACACCTAAGAGGCAGGGTCCCTGTCACTGCTGGGAAGGGAGGAGACATCCAGCCTCTCATAAGGTCCCTCCTGTTCACAGAGAGGACAGTGTAGTTGCTGCTGGATGATGGTGGCCATCCTGACTCTTCTCAGACCACACCAGTGGAGAGAGTAGGAGATTTCATGTTACTATTGTGCAAGTAGATGCCCAGTCATGGCGCTGTAGGAGAGGCCCTAACAGCCACTGAATACATCTCCTTATTTAGCCACCACTGACACTACTAGCTAAAGATGTTGGAAGCCTTATCACAGCCTCTCTGGGGCTGAGGTTCAGGCTCCCCACTCAGCCTTTGCTGATGACGTGGAGGGTGGGGCTACAGTTTTTCTTTGGCATGTGGCTGGAGCATGTCAATCATTATCTAGTTTTTTTTGCCCTACAAAACTGCCATTTCCTTGCTGATTGGGCCAAAGGCAGTAGGCTTCTGCTGCATTTGTTCTGTCTGGGCTTATTGGTGCTTCTAGTTGCCAACTCTGCACCTCCAAGTCAGAGACAACTGAAGCAGAGAGACGACCCACCGTATTCTTCCTCAGGTCCTGAGGCCCCTGTCACCTGCCTTCTTCCCTTTACCTTTTAGAGGTTCTTTAGGTTTGTTTTATTTATGATGCCCAGGGTTTTTAGTTGTACTTAGCAAGAGTAATAAGGAAACATAAACTTCTTTCATTTTCCCTGAAGCAGAATCCATTTGCTTTGGCCTATAGAGTCAGCATATGGGCTGACTCCTTTACCCTGTTGTTTCATGTCATGGGTCTCCATCATGACCAATAGCACACAGCACAGGGAATGACATCACTCAGGATCTCATTATGTCACATGAGATGCCTCCTTGGTAGCAGGATCCCTCTAGGCACGCTCCTCGTTTTCTTGAAGTGTGGCCATGTGGGGATCCATAGGATGAGAAACTATGAGTGGCTTCTAGTTAATGGCAGCAGAAAACTGCAGCCATTGATCCCACAACCACAGAGATGTGGCTATTAGTAGCCACCTATGGAAGTTTGGGGAATGGTTCTTCCCATTGAGACTCTATGTGAGAGCAGTCCCCTAGCCCCTTGCTTTGTAGCCAGTGACTACAAGACCCACCCACCCATGCTGGACCCCAAAATGAATGGTGGTATCCCCAGCACTGGTCCCAATGTGATGGTGTTAGAAGGGCCCCTTGGGAGGTGATTAGGTCATGGAATGGAGCCCTCAGATTTGCACTGATGCCCACACCATAAGGAAAAGTCAGAGAGACAGCTGGTTCTTTTTGCCGGATGAGAACCCAGAGGATGACAGCATTTATCAACCACAGATCAGTCTCGTGAGAACTGCCCCCCAAAACCCTGAGCTTTTACATCCATCCAGTGGCAAGACTGAAAAATAGTGCCTACTGAGTACAAGCTACTTGGCTTGTGGGAGTACAGGGGATCCAGGAATCCTCCTCCAAACCTCCAGGGGAACTCGAGAAATCTTAAGGGCATGCGTTCCCATTGGGACCTACACTGACAGGTGTAGGCCAAGCTAAAGCACATAATAACTGTGACACTATGAGAGTGTGTTATTCCAACACATTGCACTCATGGGAACTTACCATACACCAACAGATGACCAACCTAAGAGCTGTATATGGTCCCCAAATCTGCATTCCTTCCACAGCTTCTTTGCATAAGTGGATATCTCTTCCTGGCTTCACTCCCTTGCAACCTGTTTCAACTCCTCTCTAGTGCTGGCTGGGCTCAGGCTGACATTGATCCCCTGGGTGATCAAGCTCAAGCACAACAGGGATGTAGGCTCAGCCATCCCAGCCTCCTCTGTGCACGGCAAGAGCATGTTTGGGCCTTACTGGCAAAGAAGTGGTGATCAGGGGAGCCTGTGGCTCAGTAGAGAAGCCAATTACCTCTTCCATGGCCTGTGGCCATGCTGACAGATGGATGTTTCTGGGGGGCAAACTTCCAGCACAGATGTTGAGGGATAAGAGAAAGGGACAGGAGGCCTGAAAGATGGGGGTCTGATAAGCACAGGCAGAGGCTGGTAGACAGCTTAGCCTACCCCCCACCCTCCCCACCACTACCATGAGGCTCCTGCAGATGATATTCTTTTCTTTGTCATACTACCAGCCATCAACCCTAATCTGGATGTTGGGTCCTGATACCCCTGGTGTAAGGACTGTTGACAACAGCATGGTCCTGCCTCCTGGTATTGAAGTCCTGCTCCTTCCCTTCCATAGTCAGCCACAGGCCACACAGAAGCCATCAGCTTCAACTTACACAGCTCTGCTATAGCAGGAGATTCCCCCTCCTTAGCCAGTATACTTCAGTTTGTTAGTTGCTCAGGTAATAGTTCTGGCTACAGTTTCTTTAGCTTTTGTTTCTTAGAAATGGCTGGTAACTGTGATGCATAGCTGGCCACTGTGATGCATATTGTAAGAATCAACCCACAATTGACAAGCCATTCTGCCTCTGTACTTCCTGCTTGCTTATTACACATAAGCCCTAGACCACCAGAGATCAGGGCCTGATATTTTGGGTTTGATCCCTATCAGTGCCCATAGATGTAAAATAAATCTGCCCTCAGGTCCTCAGTATCATTTTGGTGTTTCTTCCTGCTGTAGTATCTGGTGCATCAGCCAGGAAAACCAATCATGCTGACCCTTTGGTCACCAGTCATGGCCCTTGCAGATGGAGGAAGGACCTCTCCAGGTCCTGACAGGAAGACACACCCTTGAGATTTCTTGAGTCCCCTCAGAGGTCTGGAGGAGGATTCCTGGATCCCTGCTTGAGTGACTCCTGTTGGACCCCAAAGGGAGAAGGATATAGTCTGTCTGTCTGTCTGTCTGTCTGCCTTATTCTGGTAAGACCTCTGGGGGGACCCGCGTTAGTCTGTCAGTCATGCTTAGCTTGAGCAGAAGGGGAGTCTGATCAACTCTCCTTAGTCAAGACTACCCTCAAGGAAGGGCATTGGAATATTTAACCTTTGAGTACTTGCTTAATGAATGTATGAGGGAGCAGAATGGACAGCATAAGCAATAGGTGGCTCTACTTGTGCACCAAGACTGGGAAGCACTGGTCACAGTGGCTGATTGGGTCCTCACCTGTAGTTCCATGGTGACTGACACATGGCATAACAGAAGCCTCGCACTCTCCTTAGCTAAGTCATGACTCAGTCCCTGAAAGGGCCACAGCCAGGCAGGCATCTGAATGGTCTCTTTCTGAGGGGCACCCACCCTTTGTCTGTTGTGCCATCATTCAAGGGTACACAATACACACATAGGAAGTCAGAGATGGGAATTAATTAGTCAAAACCCACAGTCCCTTACAGCAGGAAAAGGGGTTTTTATGGAGTTAAAAATGAAACTAAACCACTCCCTGCATCTTAAAGCAAAGAAAATGGAAAAGAGGCCCATTCTTCCTGAGAATTCTGCCTTGGCACCCTCATTGGCTGATGTAGTTGCTGCCAACACCAATAGCTTCATTCCCTGCTCCCAACTTATCTACTTCCAGTCAATTGAACTGATTCCAGCTAGCCTTTCCTACATTTAGCCATAGAGGCCCTCCTCCCAAACCTTCTGCTTTATAGTTATGGCTATCCTTGTCAGATGGCATTATCTAATGCCCACCTGAAGTGACTGTCAGTAATTCCTTCTGAGTTCCATATTTTGAGTGAGGAAGAATTGGACAGTTGGCCCTGATGAATGAGTTGCCATAGTTTTTCCCAAAGGCCACCCCACTTACAAGCATAAAATCAGTCAAACATTTCTCAAGGACATCAGTTAGGGGAGAAAAATGTCCATCAACCACTGTTACCCATAAACCTGATAAAAACAAAGGCACCTGATGTTAGTAGGAAAATCCAGTCTAATAGATGACCATATCCTCTTGCTACAAGTTACAAGGGCTATAGACACAAAAAATAAATACCTCATTCATTTGCAAGGCACAAAGAAACCAGACTATCCAGACCCACCTCAACCTGAACCTCTCCTTGTCCTGTCAGGCCTGCATGGATAGGACAGATTGAATTCTATCAAATTAGGCCCCCGAAAGCCCACAGTCATTGCAAAAGTTGGGGGCAAACCTATGACTTTCCTCATAGACAATGGAACAGAACTCTCTGCCTTCAAAAGTTCCCCTGTCAAAAAGTACTATCACCAAGGCAACTGAAACTCTTGTGTTTTGCCCCTTCTGCCAGGCATGAACTCACAGCCTCAGAGGACATCTCACTAAACATAAATTCCTGTCACCAAGCCAGTCAGCCTCCCTTTTCTTTAACCCTATACTTTCCCCAAGAGAAAGATAACATCTGCATCAGCCTGAGATAGATAACCACAATCCTTAAATTATGAAAATTCTCTTCCCAGAGGTATGAGCCAAGAGTTGTCTCTGGGTCTAAACCAATCATGCTCCAAGCACACTTTAACCACCTAAAGTAGTTCAGGATCCTGGTGGACTGTTAATCACCCTGGAACACTCCTCTCCTCTCGGTAAAAACACCCAATGGGGATTACCAACCAGTGCAAGATTTCCATGCCATCAACAACATAACCATCATCTTGTACTCTGTGGTTCCCAACCCATACACCTTCTTTGAACTGTTACCTCCAGATGCCACCTTTACATATCTATATTTAAAAGATGCCTTCCTCTGCTTGTGAGTTGCTCCCACAAGCCCCTTCAACTGGAAGAATCCTGAGACAAAACACAACTCACATGGACTCAATTGCTACAAGGAGTTAAAAACTCTCCTACTATTTTCAGGGAGGCTCTAACAACAGATTTGGCCAAGTCACCAACACATTTTCTCCAAGAGAGCCTGTTTATCTGTCTCTCCTGCTTGCCATCATGGTCCTCTGAGAAAAAATAATAGACTGTTAAGTTGTTAAAATACACCTCTCCTGCCTGTAAAGCTAGTTCAGGATCTCCAAGCTGCCAATGCTGCCATGATTGCCCTCCATATACGTTGCCTCAGTCTTCTGCTGCCCACAGCCTGCTGGTACACCTTTGTGGGCCTAAAGAATGCCTTCTTCTGCATTCAATTGGCTCCTCTCCACCAGCCCCTCTTCACAAGTGACTGGACTCAACCTTCCAGAGGTTCAAAAACTTGTTTCCTCTTTGAAAAAGTACTTCTGATTAATCACACACAAGCTTCCTACTGGAAAGACACAAAAACTCTGCTGCAATATCTGGCAGAAACTGGTTATAAGGAAAAAACTCTGAAAGTTTCTTGGAGCTGCTGGCTTCTATAGAATCTGAATCCTTGAGTTCACGAAAACAATGATGCTTACTCAGACTGTCAGCCCTTGGGAGTGCCCAGTGGCCTACCTATGCAAATACTTAGATCTTGTCACTAAAGGCTGCCTCCCCCTTTGCCTCCAGGCTCTAACAGCCACCGTCCTTCTGATCAAGAAAACTGACCAGTTCATCTTAGGCAGAAACCTAACTGTCCAGGTGCCACATGCAGTAGTAGACCTCATGAATAACTGTAGACCACTACAGATGCTGAGTACACCCTGTTTATGGATGGAAGTACCTCCGTTAGGAATTAAGTCCGAAAGATTAGATATGCTGTGGTCACCTGGACAAAGCTATTTTGGCCAAAGCTCTCCTGCCATAGTATGAGTGTTCAAGGCACATCGGATACTCTCCTAGATCAGATAAACTTCTTCACTCCCGTCTCAGAGTCAACTTATGGAGAAAACCTATAATAAGTGAAACAAACCACAAATTCCTGGTGGGAATTTTCAGTTTTGGAGACCTGAGCTAAGGCCCATCCTAGAACCACTGACAGGCCCAGGGTTACTGCTTCTAGTTTGGCCTTGTCTCAGATCACATGTAGCATACCCAGCAAAGATTTGCTGGGGTAGCTAAAAGAGGGGGAAAATGTAACAGAAAATGAACCTCCCATCACAGCTAGTATACTTCAGTTTGTTAGTTGCCCAGGTAATAATTCCAGTTACAGTTCCTGTTACTTTTATTTCTTAGAAATGGCTGGTCACTATGATACATAGCTGGTCACTCTGATGCATATTATAAGAACCAATCCCCAATTGACAAGCCACTCTGCCTCTCTACCTCCTGCTTGTTTATCCCATATAAGCCCTAGATCACCAGAGATCAGGGCCTGATATTTTGACAATGATCCCAATCAGTGCCCATCATTGTAGAATAAATCTGCCTCCAGATCCCAGGTGTTGTTTTGGTGTTTCTGTTTGCCATTGCACTTCCACTGCCTTCACTCTGTCTCTATCACCTCCCACCCATACTCCCTTCAACCCAACATGCCTCCCATGGTATCATAGCCCATCTGCCTACACTCCACTCAGCCAGAAGCTCCTCAAAAGGCTGACTAGTCACAGTCATGCCTCCTGCCAAGACCATCTATGACTCCCTAGTGCCTCAGAGTAAATTCCATACTCTGGGCTGCTGTGCAAGCCCTCCATGACCTGGTCTCAGATAGCATCTTCACCCTTATGGGCACCTTTGCCTTAGGACCCAGATGTCCCTGAACCCAAGGTGCTTACTCTTCCTGCAATCTGGTCTTGGAAGCCTACTGCCTGATGCTTTGCAGGGCAGCCCTTGCAATCCCATCTCTGGCTTTTCTGCTGCCAACCCAAGCTGGGAGGCCTCTCTTCAGCACAGCACAGCTGTTTCTACAAGCCACATCCCTTGTCTGCCTGTTTGCTTTGAGATCCTGAGTGTCACATGGAGGGAAGGGAGATAAAGGAACTTGAACTTGACAATTAGATGGGGACAGGAAAGGGGGAAGTGAGCATCCAGTGGAGATAGAGATTTTTTCTGGGAAGACGGAAATGTTGGGAGACAGGTGGTGGGAGTTGCTGCCCAGCAAAGTGAATGTACTGAATGTTGCTAAATTGTACACTTGAAATTGTTTAAGGTGACGAGTTTTATATTATGTGTATTTTACCACAGTAAAAAAGTAAAGAATAATTATAGTGAAATAAAAGCGTACAAGAACAGAGAAAAGACTTTAAAATGTGTAGTACAGCACTATATTCATTAATTCTATTTATAGAAATCTATCCTGAAAAAAGTAATTCTTCAGATTAGGTGAATGTGTGATGATGATCATGGAGACAATATTTATACCAGAGGTGATACAGAAATAATCTATTTGTTTAACAGAGGAAATGGTTAAGTACATTTATTCTTAAATATTTGCAATTCTTTAGAGTGATATTTATGAAAATAGTGTAAGTCAAAATTTTCTTGTGATATAACAATCAGTTATAACAATATAAACCAAATTTTAAATACAACTTTAAAAAATATTTTTTATGTTCAGATCAAATGGTAGTAAAAACACTTGAGTTTAACAGTTTGTACTTGGAAGAGCTCTCTATTTGTGACGTTTCTTTAATTATGAGTGTGTAATACTGTGGTAACAAAGTGTTGTTTTAAAGATAGTTTATAGATTTATTTTAAATGTTTAAAAAGAAAAAGGAGGGGAAAGAGGAGAAAGAAGAGGGGAAGCTTGCTGAATTTCCCACTTTCCAAGAGGGGGAGCCCTGGAGCTGCATGGCCTCCAGGAGTGATCCTGTGAGGATGCAGGGAGAAGACTTCAAGTATTCCAAGAAGAGAGAGGCCTTAAGAGGAACCAGCCCTGCACGGACCTTGATCTTAGACTCCAGCCTCCAGGGCTGTCAGACAAATGTCTGCAGTCCCAGCTGCCAGACCATGGCCCAACTTGACCCACACCTCTGACTCATATAGGAATGCAGGTAGGAAGCTCTTCTCCCTTACTGACCTGTAGACCTCAAAATCTTCTGCAGCCTTCCTCCTTCCATCACCTCCTACAATCCTGTCCCTATCCAATCCCTAGCCCAGAAACGGGCTCACAGCCTGTGCTGTTTGCATGATCTGTTGAAGTCCCCTGAGTCCCTGGTTTCCCTATGGGTTGCAGGACATGGAGGCTTGGGTTGCAAAGAGGGTTGTGAGCACACCCCTGACATGACGTAGAGGCTGCAACTCCTTTGGCACAAGAGCCTAGGATGGGGCTGAATGGAAAAGACCAAGGCAGTGCACAGGCAAATGAGGAGAGCAGTGTAGACAGAATGCCAGATGTGTGCTGCCCCATAAACACTTTGCCCATGAAATTGAGGCCTGTCTACCATTACCTCTTCTACAGATAAGAAAACTCCAGAGGATGTAATTTGGCCAGTTTGGCCAAGAAGAAATGGCCTAATATAATGTGGCCAAAAATAAGCTAATCACCATAATAACATGCTGAAAGTTATTTGGTTAAAATAATTCTATGTTGTCACCACATGTGGAGACTCCAGTGTGTAGGAATCACTCTTGCATTTCTAGTTAAGTGACAAGTGTGCTTTCCCACTGTGTTCCCTGCGCTTTTTCTTTTTTTGTTTTTTTTTTTTTTGGTTTTTCTCCGGTACCGGGAACCGAACTCACGACCTTGCGCTTGCCAGGCAGGCGCTTTCCCTGCACTCTTGACCCCCAGGTTTTTTGGCATTTCCTACTCTGCACCACATATTGGTGGGGAAAGGGAGCATCTTGACCAGGTGAAAGATACTAGACGTTAAATAATAATCTTATTTAATAGTCTCCTTCATAACAAAAACCTTCTTGATATGGGTCTTGTTTGCTGTGAGCCCCAAACACGGACAACAAAAGTAGAATGACAAGTAGAACACCACCAGTCTGAAAGGCTTCTGCACCACAGAGGAACAATCAACAAGAAAAATGCAACCTATTGGTTAGGAGAAAATATTTCTAAACCATATGTCAGAGAAGGTGTTAATATCTAAAATACACAAGGAAATTCTACAAGTACATAGTAAATAACTTAATGAAAAATGAGCAAAAGACCTAACTTCTTAGTTATTTTTCTCATTGCTGAGACAAAATACCCAACACCAGCAAGTTAAAGGAGGAAAGGTTTATTTCAGCTCACAGTTTGTAAAGATTTCAGCCCATAGTCATCTGGGTCCAAAGCAGGGTGGCATGGCACAGGAGAAACTCTTCATAGCATGGCAGGCAAAAGGCAGTGAGCAGCAAGCAGCAGCAGCTGCTGCAGCAAGTTTCCCTTTCCCTTTTATTTCATCCAGGCTACAAGCCCTTTGAGTAGTGCCACCCATATTCAAGGTGAGTCTTCCTATTATCTGTATTCATGACTCTACTAAACCAGTTAGTGGACTAACTTACTTGTCACCTATCTTTAGTCCATATTTACACACCCTAGATTGAGCCACTCCTGAAAAGCCTCACCTATGAGTGCATGAGGCTTGGCAGGGGATATCTAGATACAAGCCATAGCACCTAGGAAGGCATATCTCCAAATAAGACAGACAAATGGCTCACAGGTCTATGAAAAAGTTCTCAACACTATAAATCATCAGGGAACAACAATTGAACCCATATTCAGATCCCACCTCACACCTCTTAGGGTGGCTATCATCAAAAGGCAAAAAATAAATGGTGGAAAGGATGTGGAGACAAGGGAACTCTTGTGCTCTGCTGGTGGAAGTATTGCACCTAATTTGTGCAACCACCTTGGAGAACAGTATGAAGGTTCCTGAGAAATTAAAAATAGAATTCCCATATGACCCAGTGATCCCACTCTTGGTATAACCAAATGAAGTGAAATCAGTATCTAGAAGACATATCTACATTCTCATGTTTACTGCAGCACTAGCCACAATAATCAGATTGAGAATCAGTCTATGTGTCCATCAACTGATGGTTGGCCACAGAATACTGTACAGCCATAAAAGGATCAACCCTTTCATTTGCTTCAAGTTGGATGGACCTAGAGAATATTATGAAAGGTGAAATAAACTGGGTACAGAAGGATGAATCGTACATAATCTCACTTATATGATGACTTTGAAATAGTCAAATGCTTAGAAGCAGAGTAAGATGGTATTTCCCAGGGTGGAGAGGGAAGATGTTGGTCAAAGGGAACCAAGTCTCAGTGGCGTAAGTTCATATAATCGTGGAGGTCAGCTGTGTGGTACAGAGCACACAACTGACCTGACAATACTGTGGTGAATACTTAAAATTTACTAAGAGAGTGGATTTTATTGAGTGTTCCTATCAGAAGCAAGAGAAGGAAGAGGAGGAGGAGAAAAAGAGGGGAAGAGCAATGGGGAAAGGGGATGGGGGAAAGGAAGGGGAAGAAGAGGAAGAGGGTGAAGTGGGAGGGGAAGGAAGGAAGGGAAGGAGAGGAACAGGAAGGAAAAGAAGAAGAAGAAGAAGAAGAAGAAGAAGAAGAAGAAGAAGAAGAAGAAGAAGAAGAAGAAGAAGAAGAAGAAGAAGAAG
>NW_004955454.1:932267-1022354 GCF_000276665.1 Chinchilla lanigera
AGGAGAAGGAGAAGGAGAAGGAGAAGGAGAAGGAGAAGGAGAAGAGGAAAAAGAGTAGGAGGAGAAAGAAGAAAAGGAAGAGAATGAGAAGGAGAAGAGAGGAAGCTTAGGGACAAAATAGATGTCTTGGCATATATTATGGAAATGGTTACAAGTTGCGTATCATCAAGTTGAATATATTAAATATGCCCAGCTTTTAGTATCTCAATCATACTGCAGTAAAGTGGCTCTTAAAAAGAAGCACAGAACCACATATACCAAACTGCAAGCAACAACTACCCCTGGAGAGTAGTGCTCTGCAGCTATGCACTGACTGAGCTTTATTGCCCACTGAATGGGCACATATACTAATTTTATTTTTAAAAAGGTATATTCCATTAAAACTCAGCTTTTTCCCTTTGCACATTTCTGTGGTGTGAATACTCCCACCATGACAGGTTTCAAGTGAATACTGTGAATGAAGTCATCTTCAAAATTCCAAGAAATTGCCCCTGAGCCTGGATGACCCAGGCCAGTGGGACTTTCACACAACCCTATTGTGTTCCTCACACATTTCTTTCCTCTGTGGTCAGCAGTCAGTAGGAAGTCAAGGGCGACAAAGCCCCCACCTGGAACCCTAACTCTCACCTTGAGAGGTGTTCAGATAGCACCAGCCTCCAGGGGCAGGAAGTGGAGAGACCAGGTGCAGCGCATCACCAGGGAAGACAATGGGTCCCACATCTACACACAAGAAGACTCAAAACCACCACATGTAAACTTCCCCCATATAGCTCTTAGTTCCAGTCAGGTTTCAGTGGGGCTTTTCTACTAATATTAACAAACCATGTAGAAATGAGTAAGGGCAGCAGAGACCAGGACAGCCAAAAAGTACATCAGAGATGGGCTTGCCCTGCTGTAAGCCAGCACTTAGATGACAGCAACTAGTTGTGTCCTGGGCACTCAGATGGGAAGCTGATTAGCAGGCAGGAAGCAGCCTGGGGACCGAAGCATTTGTCTATGGGAGTTTGGGAAGGTCCAGGGAGGATTTGGTGCCTGAGGAGCACTTTAGCCATGTTTTGGAAGGAGCTGTGAGGACCAGATCCTCATAAGTAATAACATCTGATCCTTCCTTCCCATTGCATACATACATAAACTCTAGGTGCAGTGAATCTCCACACAGGAAGCCCAAAACATTAAGAAGACAGTGTTAAATCATATCTTCATAAATTTCAGATAAGACAGGATTAATCAAACAGACAGACCTTAAAAGCTCATGGCCTTCAAAGGAGTCATTTAGACTGTATTAAAATTAAAACAATCTTATACAATAAAACTTCACAAAAGAAAACTATGTGCCATCAACCAAGGATAGATATGTGGGATGCCTTGGGCAGCCAAGGATTGGGAAGGATAGTGCGGGTAGCAGTCAACCAGGCTGTGAGTGAAAGCAAGTCGACAGAAGTTAACAGTGAGTCACACAAGAAGGAACATGAATGGCCAGGACATACACTTTTAAATGTTCAGACTCACACATCAGTCTGGGAAAGGCAGTGAACATGACATTGTCTGACCTTTAACACCCACGACCTAAGCCAGTCTATAGGTTGGCAACACCAACTGTTACTGAGGATTTCCAAGAAATAGGGGCTCCTAGGCATGTATGGCGGGGTGAACCAGCACATCCATGTCAAGGGGTCATAAGGGGAAGGGGTGGAAGATTCATAGATTTCTCTACCTAAGTTAATTCCACCATGGGCTAAATGCCCAGACAGTCACTGAGATGATGCAAAATGACACAGACATTTACAGCCTAAATGTATAGAAATGGTGCCCAATTTAGCACAAGTGTAATTTAACAGTTTTTTCACTTAGCCCAAAAGCCATGCTCATGCAGCAGACATTGTACAAGTGTCTTTAGTTGCACTGCTGTGGCTGCCTCAATGTCCTGAATCAATTCAAAATATATTTTATAGTCATTTTGACCTTGAGGATGAGCCAGAAGTCTCATGGTGCCAAATTTGGTGAATAGGATAGACAAAGACACACCATAATATTTTATGAGCCTGCCTTTTCACTGGATTGCAGTTTCCTGCAGCAGTGACCATATTTTTTTTATCACACCGGTATAGACACTTGCAAAAGAAGACTTCCCAAACAGCTTCAGAAAGTGGCAAGACTGGTGGGATAAGTATTTGGATAGAGAGGAAATATCTTGATGTGGATTAATGACAATGTGCCTTTTATCATCTTTGTAAAAATTTGAACAATCACTGTATATTTCAATCATACTTTAGATGTGGAATTTTGAACTCCAGTCTTTTCTTGAGCCAGCGACGTGCTGTACAACGCTCCATTCTGATGCTAAGTGGTGGCAGAAACTTCAACCCCTGAGGGAGCCCCATGATCATGATCAACAGCAGAGACTCTACAGCTTGCTGTGTTGCTAGACTGGCTGCGCAATACTGCAAATAGACCAAATGCATTTTGGGTTTAGAGTATTTTCAGCTTACAACTGGTTTATCAGGATGTAGCTTCATCATGAGTCCAGGACCATTTCTATTAGCAAAAAGTAAGGACAGCCAAAATAGCCACCAAGAGGAGGAGGAGGAGTCCTGACAAGTGATGCTACATGTCCCTACTGTGGTGACCTGGCATTGTTGTGACCTAGAATATGACAGAGCTCCCACTTTGCATGAAATAGAGCTGAATACTATACTTGGAAAAACCTAGAAGTATAATGCTGAAGGAAAAAATAGAATACAATATAATACTGTATTTAAAATTTAAGATATTTTGAACTTGTAAACAATATTACATGGAAATAGTACATGTTATATACAACCTGAATCATTTGCATTACATTAAGTTAAAAGTATCCAGAGGTATGTACCTCACCTGCCCAAGGGCAGGAAGGAGCAGATGGGGGACCCTGGAGGGGGTTCTGCTGCAATTAATACTTTAGTTCTTTAAAAACAAGTTTGAAGTAACTTTGTAAAATGTTCCCATTTGTGAAGATTTGGTGGTGGTCACATGGGCCCTTCTCTTGAGTTTATTCTTCATGGTTTTCTGTATTTTAGCCCGTACCTCAACTCTGTCTTAGGAGTAAAATTACAGTTGGTTGGGCTGATGATGTACATATGGAGAGGGAAGCCTCACATAGAGGCTGTAGTCAGATTCTGGGGTCTAGCAGTGCTGGGGTAGAGCAGCTTCAGGGGCCTGGGCAGATTGGGTCACCATCCCCAGTTGGTTATCCTCCATTTGCTCTGAAGAGCTGTGATTCACACTGGACTTGGCCTGTAATGTAACTGGCCAATGCAAGGCGGTGCCCGGATATAAGAAAATGCTTTAGATGTGTTTGCACAGTTCACCATGGCCACTTGGGCCTTGGCCAGTGGCTATGGAAAGTTATGCCCTGAGCACGTTCCTCTCTAGAACAGGGCCATGAGAGAGCTAATCACTACATAAAGCCTGGGACAAAACACTCTAATCTCAGTCACAGCCAGTAGAGCACAGACTGTGAGGAGCCCATGCCCCATGCTTGAAACATGGGGCTCTGGGAGCGTTTTGGAACATTACGGTACCCATAGCTGACAAATATGTGGGAGGAGGGTGCATGAACAGGGACCTTGGAGAAAGAGGAAGAAACCCAGTGGCAAAGGAAAAATGCATCCTTGGAAAAGTTAATCCTATGAGGCTTTCAATAATTGTCTCAGACAACTTTACCATTCAAGCATTTTCCACAGTTCCTGCTACAGTTGGGGTCAGGAAAAAGGAAAGGGACCAGGGCATTGCAAGGGGTTGCCACTCAGGTTGGCGCTCGGGTGCTAAGACGGGAGGCAGAGTCCCAGCCACCAAGGAAGCCCAAGATGCTTTAGGATAGAGACTGCAAGGAACAAAGACCTGGGGGCTCCATGGTCTGGGTGCAGTGTTTCAACTGCCTTTGAGCCATGGAAAGTTGTGCATTTTATTTCACATCACCATATTTTTATACCTTAACAATTCCTCAGCCCTGTGGCTAAACTCTCTGAATACTTCTGCAGTTCAAACATTCTCTTTTTGCTTGCCATTTTTGGGTCTAAAATAAACATGTGCCCTGAAGATAAAGGAAGAAATCCAAAGCCGTGTCTAATTATATATTAATAGCACAAAAATGCAGAAGCTGAGGGCACGTTAAGAGAACATAAGTGCAAAGAAAAATACTGTTAGAGGGTGTGGGTATGAAAATACTATCGGAGGCTGTTTCAGGGTCTTGACTGCTACTCACAGAGGCAGCCATTTTTCAGGACTCAGTTTCCTGTAACAACATGGGAGAGAAGGCACAGCTAGGGGTGGCTCTTTCAACTCTGCCACCTTTCAATTACCCAATCTTAGGCCCTGAGTGCCGTGAGCTCCCAGCAAGGCAATGCCCTTCCTCCTGACTGCCGGCCTCTGGTTGGTCCCTTACACCCTCTGCAGGAGACTCCTAGATTTTTCTTTATCCCAAGCTCACTGTGCTTGCCTTGGATCCCCTCCCCACAGGGCTTCCTGGTTGTTCCTGCCCATTCCCTCTCACCAGCCTCCTGTGAATGGTCAGTGAGGCTCTCTGGGATGTCTTGCACCTGCAGACTGAAGCCAGAGCTATGCTCTGCTCCATGGATTCTGACCTCTGAACTCCTAGGTCAGGAATCTCTCTTCTCCTCTGAAGTGTTGGCAGCTGACAGATATATATCCGTGTCATTGGGATGGTAAATGGGAATGATGCATGTGGAAATGGTTTACAAACCACAGAACACTCCACACACATGGCATCCAGGAAAATAACAGATAAGTGCCATTATTCATCCAAGAGAACAATGGACAAGGACATCACTATCATACAAAATAGGCAAAAAGGTGGCTTTTGAGCTACAGGACAGCAGAGAGCAAGGGACAGTGATGCCTAAGAGACAGAGTGAGCCATGTACACACTGTCACTGCTCACCTGCTGCCTGAGCGAGTTTCCAGGCTGTGGAAGGGGAACCCAGGCAAAGCTGCTGAAGTCCCTTAATTGGGGAGTCTTGGGGAAAAGGGGTTCATAGCACAGGAAAACTTGCATGGAGAGAGAGAGACAGAGAGAGAGAGAGAAAAAAAAAAACTCCAGGGAGTAGAGTAAATATAGCTGTGTGTGAATTTGAGGAAACACACAGGTTCAGAGTTAAATGCCACCAAAGAGGGCCAGAAGGAAGGGGACTAGGACCAGAAGCAACTCGAAGTAGAGATGTGCCTCTCAGTTGGCTGGGATGGGGTTGGGGGTACTCCTGATTCCCAGCGAGTCATAAACTTGATAAACTGATCCGTGAAAAACTTCTGCTCTGAAAAAGACACTTCTACAAAAGTAAGAAGACAACTCAGATGGAGAGAAAATATCTGCAAATCATATCTCCATGACAGGACTTGTATCCAGAATATAGAAAGAATTCACAAAACTCAGCAATAGAAAAACAAAGTCCAATGTAACAAAGAAAAGTCCAGGTCCTGATGAATTCTACAAGAAATCTAGAGAAGATCTAACATCAGTACTCCTTAAACTCTTCAATGAAATAGAAAGGGAAGCAATACTCACAAATTCATTCCTGGAAACAAGCATAACCCTGATACCAAAACCAGAGAAGGATCCAACCAAAAAAAGAGAACGATAGGCCAATCTTCCTAATGAATATAGATGAAAAAAATCCTCAATAATATACTGGCAAACAGAATGCAGCAAATGTCTGAGAAGATTACATAGCACGAACATAATGAAGATTATACATTCATTCCAGCTATACAAGGTTGGTTCAACATACACAAATCAATAAATGTAATAAACTATATCAACAAAGAAAAGAACAAAAATCACATAATCATCCTGACAGATACAGAAAAAGCATTTAACAAAGTCCAACACACATTCATGATAAAAACTCTATAGAAAATTGGAATAGATGGCCTTTATCTCAATCTGAAACAAGCCATCTATGACAAACCAACAGCCAACATCATACTAAATGGTCAAAAACTGAATGCTTTCCCTCTAAAATCAGGAACAAGACAAGGATGTCTGCTATCACCACTTCTACTTAATATAGTTCTGGAAACATTAGCCAGAGCAATTAGACAAGAGAGAGAAATAAAAGGAATAAGGATACAAAAGGAAGAAGTTAAGTTATCATTATTCACAGATAACATGATACTCTACATAGAAGACCCCAAAAACTCCACCAAAAGATTTGTAGAGTTAATAACTAAATTCAGTAGTTTAGCTGGATATAAAGTCAATATTCAAAAATCAATAGCATTCCTATACACAAACAACAAATTCACTGAGAGAGAAATTAGGGAAAACACATCCTTCACAATAGCATCCAAAAAAAAATATATTGAGGAATCAATCTAACAAAGGAAGTAAAAGACCTATACACTGAAAATTACAAATCTCTAGAAAAGGAGATCGAAAAGGATATCAGAAAATGGAAAGCTATCCCTTGCTCATGGATAGGAAAAACCAACATAGTTAAAATGGCCACACTCTCAAAATTGTTATACAGATTTAATGCAATCCCAATCAAAATATCATTAGCATATCTCACAGAACTAGAGAAAACATTCCTAAAATTCATTTGGAAACAGAAGAGGCCTAGAATAGCAAAAGCAATTCTGGGCAACAAAGGCAAGGCAGGGGGCATCACAATCAACATTACTGGTCATTCAAGAGATACAAATTAAAACAACACTGAAATCCCATCTCACTCCAGAAAGAATGACTATCATCAATAAATCAACAAATAATAAGTGCTGGAGGGGTTGTGGGGAAAAAGGAATCCTTCTTCATTGCTGGTAGTGCAGACTAATGCAACCACTGTGGAAATCAGCATGGAGATTCCTCAAAATGCTAGGATTAGAGGTCCCATTCAACTGAGTTATTTCCCTTCTGGGTATCTTCCCAGAAGAATTAAAAACATCATGATACAGCAATATATGTGCACCCATGTTTATAGCAGCACAATTTGTAATAGCTAAATCTTGGAAACAACCCAAATGCCCATCAGTGGAGGAATAGATAAAAAAGATGTGGTATTTTTATACAATGAAATACTACTCAGCCATAAAAAGGATAATTTTGAGACTTATCTAAGTAAATGAATGCCACTAGAGACTATACTCATAAGTGAAATAAATCAGACTTACATGTATAAGTATTGCATTGTCTCTTGGTGTGAGGAACTGAAATAGTAAATAAGGTCCAAAATGCACAATAGATATTGTGAAATGGGAAGATATTGTCAAAAAGAAAAAGGAACTACAGTGAGTGAAAGGGGAAAGGAAGGAAGAGAAAAGGAAAAATACAAAATACAAGATAGTTATACAAGGAATGTTTTCTCTAAATCTGTGAGGTGTTCTAATGGTATTTTAATTGGAATTGCATCGAATTTGTACAACAATTTAGGAAGTATGACTGTTTGCAGAATGTTGGTTCTCCTTATCTATCAGCAAGGAATATCTTTCCATTTTCTGAAATCCTCTTCTATCTCTTTTTGCAGAGTACTGTAGTTTTCACTGTGTAGATCCTTTACTTCTTTTGTTAGACTCCTAAATATTTTAATTTTTTGGATGCTATTGTGAAAGATATGGCTTCCCTTATTTCTCTCTCAGTATGTTTGTTGTTTGTATATAGGAATGCTATTGATTTTTGAGTGTTGACTTTGTATCCAGCTATGCTATGCATTTGTCCATTAATTCTAGAAGTCTTCTGGTGGAGTTTTTGGGGTCTTCCATGTAGAGTATCATGTCATCTGTAAATAATGATAAATATATTTTCATTCTTTTATCTTTAAGATTAAAAAAATTCAAAAAATGATAGTTATACTACTAGTTTCTCTTAGTTCATTGAAAAGAAAGTTTTGTGCTAATATTGTTCAGAGAATTTTTTAAACCCATATCTTGTACTTTGATTAATTACTTTTAAGACAACAATACTCAATGTTTTAATTATTATTATTCTCATATTTTTTGTTTTCAAATTTTGTTTTACTTTTTTTGCATAAAATAAAATGATGTTTAAAAAAACCTCCAATATAAAGACTGGGCAAAAAGTGAACCAGCATTTCACCAAAGAAGTCTTACAGATTGCAAAGAAGGTTCTGAAAAGATGCTTGGCACCCTTAGTCACTATGAGAATGCAGATTAAGAACAACACAATGGCATACCTAATAGAATGGCTAAAATTAAAAAGCACCAGGCAACACCAAATGCAGGTGATCATACAGAGCTCCTGTTCGTGACTGGTCTTACCACAAATGGAGCACTTGCTTTGGAAGACACTTCCTACTAAGATTACCTGTGCACCTACATGAGAACAAGCAGCCCTACTCGAGATTCCAGGTATTTACCAAACGTGTATGCGAATGTTTACAAGATCTTCATTCAGAATCACCTTAGAAGAAACAAATGAGGTACTCTTCACCAGTGGAGTGGTATGAAATTGCAGGATGCCCAAGCAATACAGCATTGCTGGGTACCATAGGGGTAGTGCAGATGGCAATGGTGATCTAGAGTAAGTTTGCTAAGGGAGAACAGACCCAAAAGGCTATGTACATGTGGTTGCTTTTATGTGAGCTTCTGCAAAAGACAGAGCTGGGAGTAAAAAGCAGATCTGTGGCTGATGGGAACTGGGGAAGGAGAGGGGCTTCCAAAGCAGCCCCTAGGCCACTACAGGTAGATGATGGCATTGCTGTATGAGCCCACGACAATGACTATGTGACTGTGTGTTTGGCAAGCCTGTAGAAATTTACATCACAGCATGAATTTGATGGCATCTACCTTTGAAAAACATCAGCCAGCATATCAGGAGCCCCAGGATGGAATACTGTGTGTGACAGAGGACACTAACAAGATTACAAATGCGTGACACAACCTCGCTGAGAAGAGCAGGTAGAAAAGAGCTCCAGCCTGTGTCACCTGGGAACACAGTGATTGACTGGTTCCTGAGAGGCTCACGGCGAGGGAAATGTCCATAAATACCGTTCTCCCGGAGGTCCCTCACTTTTTGCAGGGACATGGGCTAGCAGCTCTAAAACAAGATGTGTCCTAGAGCCACACATACACATAAATAAGGGTAGATAATAGGAGCCATATTTTCACCATTAGGGACTAAAGTTACTGATAAGCAAGAAGATGGCAGCATAGATCTGCAAGGCTGCTTTCAGCCCAAGGTGGTGGTATAGACCCATATTTATTTTTACCCATACACAGATAGTGTTATACAGAGCTAAATATGGAAACATGCAGAGGTGTGTGTGTGTGTGTGTGTGTGTGTGTGTGTGTGTGTGTGTAATACCCAGCATGGCCCACTGAGAGGTCCCAGAAACAGGGATATTCCACTGCAGCAAGCCCCTGGGACAAAATCCTGGCTTCTAAAACCCATTATCAGTCTCTCTAGAGAACCAATGACTCTATGGCAGGAGCAGTAGATAGACTGCACCTGGACCATGTTCTAGGTTCAGAGAGGGAGAAAGTGCCAGATAGCTAGATGGACAGGAAGAGGTGAGCCATGTCAAGTGGGCACTAAATGGGGTCAACCTGGGAGAGCTACAAGCAGCAAAGACTAGAAGAATTTGAGCAATGGAATATTTAATTAATGTAATATTGTGTGAAAACTTATAATACTAAACAGCCATCCAATCCATATTGACATAAATAAGTGATTAAATAAATAATTAAGTACAGAAGACTCTCCTATAACAGACACAGAGGAATGAGAGCATGGAAAATCACACTGGAATCCAAGGGGGCAATGGCTTCATGAGGGTCACTAGAGAATGCGGAATAAGGAGCCCGGCTTTCAGAAGGAAGCTCTTTGCAGAAGCCTGAAGTGCTTCTCCGCAGACATCCTTGCATTACTGTGGTTCTAATAATGGTTGGAGACAGTGTCCCCCAGGCCTCCAGGCCCAAGCCACTGCCCCAAGAGCACCCAGACCTCAGAGATATCAAAGGTGTCACAGCCATAAGAAACAAGTATGGGAAGGCCAAGGAAAAAGACACCCAGGTGCCCTGTGGCACACTGGACCAGACAAGACAGGTGTGACATGTGTGGGAAAGCTGATACTTAGCTTTGGTCTGAATCCATCTCTAGTTTCAGCAGTGTCCATGTATGCAAAACGTCACAGAGGGAAAGGTTAGCAGAGTCCTGCCTGTGCCTGTTAGCTGAGTCATGCTCAAGCCTGTAAGAGCCACATAGCCTCAGTTCACCTGTCATCTACAGATGTCCTCCCACACCAGGGCACTCTGCATATTTCAGGTGTCGGCTTTCCCACCCTCCCCTTCTTCACCCTCTGGTAGATGGGGCTGCTCCCCAAGGGCAGTAAGAAGGCAGCCAAGGTAACTGGCCACAGAGTTCTAGCACCTTCCTTGACATCATCCAGCTGAAGCCAGCTCTGGACAAATAGTGTCTGCACTATAGCAACAGGGGCACAGCAAGCAAGACTGGCAGGTATGGGACCCTGGATCCCACCACTCACTGAATATGGGCGGCAGCTTAGAAGGACCTCTGTGATGGAGGACAAGGCCTGCCTGTTCCTGAGGGCCAGTGTGAGCTGCAGATGCTGTCACTGCTGGCTCTTGGCTGGACACCAAGCCACAGCCTGCTTCCTTAGCACTGAGGAGCCAGTGTGGACCAGAAACCCATGGTCCTTGAGCCCAGAACCCCAAGATGAACCACCCTCAGGTGACATGGGCATCACCATAGCCTTATGTCACAGTGCAGCAGCCAACTGTCAGTCTGTCGGTCTCTGTGAGGCCTAGTCAAGGATCCTTCCAGGTAAAGCAAAGCTGCCACTGCATCCCCATGGTGAGAGGCAGCCAGGCCCTGGAGCAGTGACAGGGACTATGCAGGCCTGGCTTTGCCCCAGGTTCCCACCTGCTACTACTCTCCCTCCTGCCACAGCCACCACTGGAGACATCTTAAACTCACCTTAGAGATGAGGAGACTAAGACCCAGGGCACCTTAACCTGGGAGACACAGATGTCACCTCCACTCCTCATCAGTGTCCTCATAGTGAATCTCTGAAAGTTGTCAGGCCAGACTTCTCTGACAAGCCATGCATAAGCATCCTTGTGGATTGACAACCAAGGTCCCGAGAAGTCCTGTAACTAGCAGTTGCATTCAGCTTTGCTTTAGCAGCCTTCCAGCCTACCAGCTGGTTTTAGTCACATCACTGGCATCCCAGGGACCCAAGCTGGCCAACCCTGCTCTGGCACTCACTATCCAGTTGCTGAGCTGAGAACCACCTGTTAATGCTCCATGAGCTGCTGGGAGATCAGAGCTACAGGTTCCTTCCTGAACCGCACTTCGCCTTTTCAAAGGTAAGAGTCCATGGAGCCATCCCTGACCTTGAAACTCTCAGGCGAGCAGACGCATCAGCCTGAGGCTCCTCTAGCTCTCTGATATCATTCTTTTCTAAAAGTCCATCTCCATCTAGTGACCACAGCTTGGTCTCCCTTACCCACCTGTGCCTCTGGCTACTCCTTCAGATGTGTGTTTATGCATTATGCCAACATGTGTGTGATTTATTTTTAATAGCAAAGCACAAAGGGACACAAGTGGACATCCCTTTCACCCTGAGCCCCCAAATTTGGTCCCTGAACAAACTCTTCAACCTCTATTTCTGGATCATGCATTTCCAGGGACATCTGTCAGTCTAAAGAAGAACTTTCACTTTGGCTTTGCCATCCCTGTGGATTGTTTTCCTGTGGACTGACACCTAGGACTTCTGACTTCAGTTCAAAGATGCCAAGAATGGGAAGGCACACCACTGCTGTTCTTCATGAAGAACAAAGCTGGAAACTGCAAATCAGTGACCTGAATTGAAACTACCAGAGAGCACATGCTACGGAACACCATGTACCCTGAGGTCTGGGGAAAGGCAGGTGACTGCAGAAGCAAGACCCAAGAATGCTTCCTTAGGCAGCTGAGGACACTGGACTAAATCTCCTAGTAAGTTGTGAAAGGCCAAGTGTAGGCTGCCATGAGAGAGTATAGGCTGCCTGGGGCCTGCAGGAGTAGGGAGGGAAATTTGCTCCTTTTTGCAGAACTTCCTCTCACAAGCTCCATTAAGTTCCTTGGGATTTTTCTGAAAATCCTCCCTATGATCTTACAGGAGAGGGCAATAGCAGCCATCCCTGAAAATCTACTCAAATGCATCTCTCCTGACTCTCTACAAGGAAAAAAGTCCTTAGGAGAAATGGCCACAAAAATGGCACATTGCAGTTGGAAGAAGAATCAAAGCAAATCCCCAGGCCTGTATAGTACAGGAGCACATGCCATATGCTGAAGCCAGAACTGAGCCAGAGGAAGAGAAAGAGCTCTGTGAGGACCTCACACCAAGCCCCAGACAGAGACCTAGTGAGAGTGCCCAAGAGGTTCTCCCCTGCCTCCACCACCAGGTGAATGGCATAAATAAGAGTAGGGTAAATCTGGGGTCCATGAACAAAGCAGGTTCTCTCAAGGTGCATTGTGAAAGCTTGGCCCAAAGTTGGGGTTAGGGGTAGGAAGAGTGGGGAGTAGACACTGAGACAATCCTGGGAAATCAGCTATTCCCTGAAACAGGGGTATCACACATGGAAGAACTAGAAGACTGGTGTACATGAAGCTAGCAGAGGTACCAAAAACCTCAAAGCCAGTCCAGTTCCTGATCAGATTGACATAGTCCATCACACCAGAAGCCTAAGGTGTGCTCATCTCCAAGCACAAAAACATTCACTGTTGTATCCACTGTCCTGAACAATACATCCAGCTTCCAACAAAAATAGTGACACATAATCCACTCCTAAAGGACACAGAAATAGTCAGAACCAGACTCAGACAGGACACAGATGTTGTAACTCAGGTATTTAAGATAACTATGACTCATATACTCAAAGTTCAAATAGAAAAAATATTCAAAGCCTGCAAAATTAAATGGGTAATGTCTGCACACAGAAGAAAATTCTAACTGAAATGCTAGAAATAGAAAACATGGCTACACACATGAAGAGTGCCTTTGATGGACTCATTGGTAAACTTGACACTGCAAGAAAAGAACAGTGGACATGAAAATACATCTATAAAAGTCATTCAAACCTTAAAACAGAGAAAAAGAGGGAAATGGAGAGGGAAAAACAGGACATAGCATCCATGAGCTGTGGGATAATGGAAAAGGGTCTAACGTGTATAATTGGAATTCCATAAGGGGAAGAAAAGGAAAGAGGGACAAAGAAATATTTGCAGGAAGGATGGCCAATAACTATTTTTTTCATCAATGAAAGACAACAAACCACAGATTCAAAAAAGCTCAGAAGCAGGATAAACTACCCACCTGTCTCAGCACCATTACCACCACCACTCCCACATACTAAAATTTCTGAATACCAAAAATCTAAATACAGTGATATCTCAGTTCATGAACACTTTTGTTTGCAAACAACTTGGTTTCCATCAACAGAGGTATTTGGCAAAATGTTGTTTTTGGTTGTGAACTCTGTATCAAGTGACCAACATGGCTGTGGTCATCTTTCATGCACGGGCAGAAACATGGCCTTCTTTTCCAAAATCATAGAAAAAATTAAGTTCACGAACCAAGATACCACTGTACCCAAAAAAAGAAAAAGAAATCTTGAAACTTGCCAGAGGGGAAAAACACATTCTCTACAGGGTAACAGAGATAAGAATTACAGTAGACTTCTCTCCAGAAACTGTGGGTGAGGAGACAATGGAGTGATATCTTAGAAGCAAGGAAAAGAAGAAAAAGAAATTGCAAGCCTCAAATAATCAGCACAAACATCAAAGACAGAATCAGCCTTTAATGTAACAACTGGAGAAATCTGAATCCTGCCTAGATATTTGATAATATTAAGGAAATACTGTTAATTTTTCATGTGTATCTTGCTAATTTTCTAGAATTTTTAAGTAGCCATTATCTTTTAGACACATATTAAAATTTTATGGAAGACATTATTTGATTTGCAGGATGGAGTAGATGGTATAGATAAAAGAAGACGGGCCCAGCGCTGATTCCTGTTAAACTTGAGGGATGATTTCAATGGAGGTTCACTGTTTACACTTCCTAATTTTAAACAGCTTTGAAATTTGGAATAATATAAATGAATAGAGTTTGTGAAAAAGAAATGGAGAGATTAAACCTTCTCACAAACAAAACCCAAGGAAATTTATTGCTAAAAGATCTGTCTCCAAGAAATGAGAGAAATTGTTTGGGCAGAAAGAGTAGAGATATCTCAGAGGATGTCGATAACAGAAGAAACAAAGGACACTGGAAATAAAATTAGTGAAAGTAAAATAAAATTCACTTTTCCTTGGTTTTAACTGATGTAAAATAGAGGTAAGCAAGATTTTTATTCAAGTGGCAGATAGCAGAGGTTTTTTTGTTTGTTTTTGGCTCTGGTTTTGGTTTTGGTTTTTTTGGAACTGGAAATCAAACTCAGGCTCTTGCATATTTCAGGCAGGCCCCATGCCACTGAGCTATACTCCTGGCCCCTAGATAGCAGAGGTGTTGGGTCTTGGAGGTGAGATCACTTCATCATCACCCACTCCATGCTTAGCTCCACTGTAACAGCACAAACAAGCATGGCAATAAAGCTTTATTTGCTAAAACAGACTGCTAGCCATAGTTTGCTGGCCCCTGCTCTAAAAGACAACTACCTAAGAAAAAATGCTAACAATGTTTTATGTGTTTACATATTTTAAAAATAAAATATAGGGCAGCAGCAGCACAAAAGGTGGGAAAGAGTAACGGGAATACACTGTCTCCTGATCTTTATGCTGCCCATGGAGTCCTGAGATATTTGCAAGGTAGGCTCAGATCACTTTATGATGTATGGTGTAAATTTTAGGACAAACACTAGTAGTTTTTAAAGAAATATTAATAAGCCAAGCATGATGACACTTGCCTGCAATCCCAGTACCTTATGAGGCTGAGGCAGGAGAATCACACATTTGAGCACAGGTTGGGTAACTTAGAGACTTAGTGAGACTCTGACTCAAAATAAAAATAAAAAAGATGTAATTCTGTGTGAAAGCCCTAAGTTCAATCTCTAATTGCTCTAATATCCAGAGATAGAGAGAGAGTGACTGGGAAAAGAGGGGAGGAGAAGAGAGACCAGGGTTGGAAAATAAGTAAATTAAGAGGATAAAATAGAATCATAAAAATATTCAGTTAAACCCAGAAAAATCAAAAGAGAGGGGGAAAACAAAGTAGAGATAGAACACAGAGGAAAAGCTAATAAGATGGCAGATTTTAATCCATCTATTTCACAGTCACTTTAACTGTGCATAGTCTAAACCTGGAGTTAAAACACAGACTGTCAGGTCGGATCTTAAAAAGCGAAACAAGTTGTGCTCTGCCTATAAAATATAAAGATCTAAATCAGTTAACAAAGAGTGGAGGCAAACACCAGGCCAGCACTCATTAAAAGGAAGCTGAAGGAGCTAATTAGCATCAAAGCAGAGTCGGGAACAAGGAACCAGAGACAGCGGGATGTTACCTGTTGACAGAGCGGTCCAGGCACAGGTGTACATGCCTCACAGCAAAGCTTAAACATGGGCAGCTGAAGCAGAGGGAACAGGAAAATCCACAGTTCAGCTGGAGATGTCAACACTTCTCTGCCTATAATTGATAGAACAAGTAGACAGAAAATCAGTGTGAATGTATGAGACGAAACGATGCCATCAACAGACCAGACCTAATTGACATTGATAGAACACTCCATCAACTCTGCAGGATGCACGTTCTTCTCAGGGCACAGAACACTCACCAAGACAGACATCGGGCTGAGCCATAAAACACACCTTGACAGACTGAAATGAAGAGACATCATAAAGAGAATGTGCTCAGATCATAATGAAATTAAACCAGAAATCAAAGCGCACAAACGCATGCGCTGGGGGCACAAAGCAGGAGAGGGCTCCTACGGAACTCACAGCTAGACACATGCGTCTCAGGGTGAACAGACACTGGGTGTATATTTGGAGGTGGGAATTGAGGCAAGGATGATCAGTAGCATGTGTGGATCCATGGCAGATGCAGGCCCACAAAACCAGAAGGTTACAGCCCAATAGCAAACCATTCTCAGCAGAAACGGATATGCCCGGGCCAAGCCCAGCAGGCAGAGGCCACAGCCAGGTATATAACAGGAAACCCTGGGCCTCACAGCTCCACCACTGATGCTCCTGCTCCTGGTTTACTCACACCTGTGGTCACCTAAAGACTCCCACTGGCTCAGCTGAAGGAGGAAGAAACTGGTGGGTAGCTTGGTGTGTGGTTACAAGCCACACCACAGCCTTCTTCGGATGACCTTGAAAGAAGGTGGCAAGGTAAGGTCACCCAGTGGGAAGAGAACTGGGCAATACAACTGTCCCTCCACTTTGCGAGGAAAAAGAAATGGCCTGAAACTCGAGATGCATGACGCTTGGATAGGGAAGCATTCTGATTGGCTGGTCGGGAGCCTTAAAGGGAAAAGACTGGAGAGCTGAGGACCAGGAGGTCTGGGTAGAGGCATGGGGGTGGCGGAATGGAGATGGGCATGAATCTGATGATGTTTGTACCACATGTCTATATCCAGCAGTATGTGGCCACCATGAAGATACTCTAAACAACCAAATGGACTTAATGGAGTGGGCAAGTGTTGCTGACCAGCTCTATCACTGGCCACCCAGATAACTTGTTGGGCAAATGAATGAAATGTCCAAGGGCAGTGGTGGAGGCTCAGCAGTGCAGCCTTTCCCTGCTGACAACATAGTCTAGAGTAGAACAGGCACTGCGGCCCTTCCTCAAGGAAATGAGCTACAGTCAAGTGATCACATTGGACCCTCCATCCTAGGAGGGCCAATGGTTTGCTCTCCCAGGCAGAGGTTCTAGAAGAGGGTTTGTCTTTCTCATGCCCTATTTCTGCTGTAGCACAGCCTAAGGGTCCTGAGGTTTACCCCTCAGCCCCAGCTCAGACCCCTCGTTCCATCAGATCAGACCAAGAAATCATTTGACAGCAAAGGAAGTGGGGGTGGCTCACAGCCATAGGTTCTTCAGCCACATGCACACAATAAAGAATCCCTGGCCAGTGAAGCAAGGCTGTCTGGGGAAGGACCTATCCTCAGGATGGAGGGCAGCATGGAGTAGGGTGCCGCCCCAGGTACAGCACGTGCACCGAATCAGACTTCTGTGCATATGAGCATTGAGTAGGGTGAGTCCCTAGGATCAGGTGGGAATGGGACAGCCGCTTCGCACTGCTCCTCACAGGACCCTAAAGGATTTGTATTTTTGTCCCTGCAATTCTGGGTTCTGTAGGGTAAGAGGTCCTGGTCCCCAGAGGGACCACACCAGCGGCACAAAAAGTATCCCAATGAGTTATAAACCTCAGCTACTGCCTGGAGACTTGGGACTCCTTGATGGGGAATCACTAGGCAAGAAAAGGAGCCCCCTCTTGGTGGTTGCAATGGATCGCAGTCAGCAGGTAGATATGGGACCACTGTGTATGGTGATAGTGGAGTCTTGGTAATCTGCAGGATGCCTCACAATAGCGCCTTGTCCAGTTGCAACTGTAAGTGAGCACAGCAGGGTCAGGGTCCTCAGACATCTGGGTCGCATTACTGGGAAATCACTGATGTCTGCAGAGGCAGCCTGAAGGTGGAAGGAAGGGCTCAGTACCAACAGTGACCCTAAAGCCAACCACCAGGGGCCAATGGTTAATAGTGGCTCAGCTGCTGCTATGTGTCAGGGTGAAGTTCCTGTCCAATGGGACAACCATGCTCCTTGGAGATGGCCGGGTGGCATAGACGGCTGGAACAACAAACCAATACCTGAGCGCAGTAAACTGTTTCCCTTGGAAGTATGGTGTGTAGCTTCTCTGCTTTGGGCTTTTCCAACAGACCATGGTAAAACCACAGAAGCAAAATTGTTTACAGAAGTTGAGGGAATTGTTACCAAGAAAAAACCTAAGTAAACCCTCGATCCTCACTTGCTCTTAGCTGACTTGAAAGAGCACTGACTTTGGAAGTAACACAGCGGGGTGGTACATTATTAGCATCCCACCAGCTTTGCTGTAGATAATATCTCTGATGTGTGAACTATGATAACAGTTGCCTAGGTTACTTTGGAGGATCTGAAGGCCACTTCTGCTGAGAACACTGACTCTTCCCTTGATCCTCACGTGCCTGCAAGGTGTCTGGAACAGTATGGAGAGATGGCATGTGTGTCTTCCTGTTGTGTTTTGTTCTTGAACCAGGGTCTCCTCTGCCCTGCATGTACACAAGTGATTGGCCTTTGGAGCTGATCTGTGTTTTCTTTGTCTTTGTCTTTCTCTCTTCACTCTTGTCTTATCCTACCCTTGTGCTTTCCTAGAAGCCCCATCATAAGACCCGAACTGAACCACAAAGCCAGTATGTTTGCCCCGCATGTTGGTGCCTAGCTACAGGAATAATTCAGTCAATTCCCAGGGCAAGTTGACTGTGACTACCCACGGGTCCATGTCTAGCACAAGAAATTACATCTGGAATGGGGCCCTGTCCAGTGGAGACTTACTGGACTTTAACCCAGCCCAGGCCGGAGAATCTGTAGAAACTTTCTGTTCCCTTTGCTCTAAAGCAGCTGGTCTGCTCTTGATCAGTGCTGATTCCCTTCAGCTGAACTCCCCCTCAATAAAGCACCACCTGTACAAATATGCATGTGCTTGGTCTCATTTCCACTGTTTCCATGCTGAAAGATACTATTCAGTATTGCTACTGCCTAAAACACGGCATCTGAGGTCTCGACCATGTTCCTGTCTTAGAGAATGAATAAATGTGGCGTAGTCCAGCTCTCAGAAATATAGCTTCAGGGATCATACAGGTAAGAGGACTCTGGAAGTGTGCTGACTCCACTCATAATTTTCAAAGCACAGGCTAGAAATTGATTGCTGAGATTGAGTCCAAGCCCTGCACTTGCCAGTTGTGTGACCCTGAGCCAGTTATCAACCTCTTTGACTCAGTTTCTCCAGCTGGCCCTTGACAGGGTTCACGTCATCATGTCCATATGCAATGATAATAGGCACATAACAAGTACTATTGCTATCACTTTTTAATCATTTCATTGACCAGGAACTGAAAATCAGAGAGGCCTAGGCTTGGGATCAGGGGATGCCAAGGCTGGGACTGCAGAACATTGGAATAGAAGGGTCCAAAGACCCTTCTGGACTCATCAGAGAGTGAGTCCAGAGCTTCTGGAGACACTCTCTGGTCCCAGGCATCTCAGCCCCAGAGGGACACATTCCCTAGGAAGAAATGAGCCCAGTTAAGCCTCGCATCAGTTAGACTGTGGCCCTGAGGCCCCAGTGCAGGCAGGTGGCTATGAATTTACTTGTTAAAACCCACCACCCTGCCACTTGTGATAGTGCATTTCCTTTTGGGTAAATCTCACCTACATAAAGCTGCTTTGATGCAGAGGAGGCCAGAATCCAGATATTCCAGCACTGAGGGAGAGGTTTCAACTATCCTATCAATTCACCTCCATCTCCAGCTGCTGCTTGTCACATGGCTGACCTCCTCCCTCCGCCCTCCACTCTCAGTCTATCTGCACACCAGTACCTTTCACAGACAAAGATGCCTGAGACAACCCCACACTGCCCCCTGACAGAACCCAGGGGACAGAGAGTGCCACTGAGACCCAGAGGCACTGTATCCTCCAGTATATATCCTAGCCCCCAGAGACCAGGGTACCCAGGAACCTGACCACATTCATGTCTGTGCAGGTGACGGGGCCAGGTGCCAGGCAGAGCCCTCTGCCTCCCCTACTGCCTGGACCTCTGCAGGTGCCATTCCCACTCTGGGCCACAAAGACAGGGTGGGTCCAGAGCCGCTGGAGACACACTCTGGTCCCAGGCATTTCAGCCCCAGAGGGACATGTTCCCCAGGAAGAAATAATCACAGCTAAACCTAGCATAGGTCAGACTGTGGCTGTCCCAGAAAACACTAGTGACATGGCTGCACACAAGCTGGGTGGGGGACAGAGCACACCAGGAGGGAGGAGTCCAGAAAAAAACAGCTGTAAGAAAGAGCACGAAGATGGAAAATTGCTGTCCCAATGAAATCTGAGGTTTTAAATGTAGGACATCTGGGCCAAGCATCCCTCAGCGTGGAAGTGGAGCCAGGACAGGAAGTCCCCCAGGATGTGGAGTCCCGGAGAACATCATGGAGGGGCCCAGGCAGGCTGATCACCATGTCCAGTGCAGCCATCCACAGTCCTGCTACAGTTGACCATCTCTGGGCATCTCATAAGGAGCGGGCCGCCTGTCATCAACAGCACTCCTTAATTAAGCAGTAATTGGCTCTCTAAAGACATTTATTGACTTCAAGTGCTATGTAATCAGATGTGTCTCACATAGTTGTAGAGGCTCGTTAAGTTTTTTTTTAATAATTAAGTGGCACTTAATGAAATAGGAATAATTGTCCAACCTTGTCCACATGAAACCCTTCTTGGAGACGTGTGACTTGATAGGCCTCAAAGCTATCACATCGCTCACCCACCTGGGGCCTGGGTGGAGGGCAAGCAGGCTGTGTCCTGTGGAGAGTCCTGAGATCCGGACTTCACCTCAGTGTCTTATGTGGATAGGTGGGGACAGAGGGCGGGACTCCCCCAACAGGCAAAGCAAGCATGGGAGACATGTGGGTTCTGGGCCCTGGCCCGAAGCTCTTCTGTCCTGCTCTCATCAGATAGCGACACAGATGGCTGCTCGTGCAGGGTGCTGACACCACCATGCATCTGATCCTCACCTCAACCCTGAGTGGTTAAAATGAGGCACAACAGGATGCGGTAACTCTACTCAGAGTGATAAAGCCAGGAGGGTTCGGTGTGGGCCATACCACTGTACACATGAATATCTGCACACATGTACATACATGCACACACATACTTGCACAGATGTATGCAGGCACACTCATATTCATGTACAGCCAACACCAACACACTTAATCTACTCACACCCATGCATAACCATACACCTGTACCACTGCACGTACTCTTGCACCCTTGCACACTTGCACACCCACACCCAGGTCAGTGAGACAGAGCCCACCTTGGAGTGGGACGTGATGCAGGACCTTTTAGCAGGAGGCGACAGAAAGAGCTTGAATCTGCACAGATGTGATTGGCCTGAGCCCAGCCCACGAGGAGGTCACAGGTGCTGCTGTGTGGATTTTGAGAGTGGCTGTAGGAAAGGTACAGACCCCTCCCCACCTGTGACCAGAGGCTATTGCCTAGCAAGTGGCATCACCTCTCCATGAAGAAGACACCTACCTTGCTGTCCCTGGGTGTCATGAGAACTAGAGAAGATGTGTGGATGAAGTTCCTGCTACATAGTGAGGCTGCAATTAGTACACTCTGAAAATGGGGTGAGCTCTGAGCCAAGAGGGCCAAGTCCAGTGGGTTATAGGAGGCAGGGGTCTTTGAGCTATGTGCCACTCTGGGTGCACATTTTAAAAAGGAAATTGACAAGTCACATCCCATCCCAGGGCCCATAACAGCAACCATCACCTACCTACCACGCTGTCCCAGTGGAGCGTGCCTGGGAGGCAAGGGCTGTCCTCAAACCACTCCCCTGTCCAAGCAGGATCCATACTTCCTGAATTCATGAGATATGTGTGGCAGGGGCCCCAGGGAAGCAGTACCATGGCCCAGAGGAACTATCTCTTGGGGGTCCCTGCTTTCAGAAAGGAGCACCCTTCTGGAGAGGTGAACTCACAGTCCTGGCTCTTTCTGGAGCTTGAACTCCTAAAGGGAGGTGGAAAATCCACAGAAACTGTGGAGTCCTTTTCAGCACAGGGACTGGTGGTTTTCAGGCTCCTGGCTCTGCTCCTACGGGCTCCCAGGCGGGTGGCCAGAGGTCCTGGCTGTCAGCCCTGCTCTGTGACCTGAGTTTGCCAACCCACCAGCTAATGTTCATTCTCTCCCCTGAGAAATGGTGGTGGCTGTGGCCTGAGAGGGTGCCTGTGGGCAGAGGCTGCAGCTAAGCACAGAGTAGTGGCATGGCAGTGCCTCGGGGATGGGGCGCTTTGGGGACAGGCAGGGAAGTCCTCCAAGGCACACAGGTGGCTCCAGAGAAAAGCCCCAAACAGACACGAGCAAACAACCAGCCAGTTGTGGAAACCAAACTGCCTCCATGAGAATTCCATCCTCACTGGCTTTTGGAGCACTTCCCACCAACTCCAAATCATTTTCAATTGTCCCACCCTAATTTTGAGGGCACTCCGCAATTAGATGCACAAATGACAGATGGGACCCTCACAGAAGTCCAGAATGGGGGGTACAAAAATCACACCTGCCAACACCTGCTCTGCCAACTGCACGAGACATTGGGTGGGGGGACCACATACTGTAGACCCTGGGTGGCCAGCAACTGAGCCAGGATTGGAACTCACACAAGCACCCTTTCCAATAAACATTCCCTGGCTCTGGCAGCTGCGCCCTGTGTCCGTAATTAAGTGACAGCATGTCTGGTCTGGCAGGGCTCCCATCAAAATAAGCAGGCCTCGCAGACAAAACAAGCAAATCACTGCTCCCAGTGCAAGCCAGGAGGGTGGGACTCCCTGTCTTAGACAGAGCCTGTGCACACGCCATGGTCCACACAAGTACCAACAAGTTAGTGAGCATCCAAGCTACCAGGCCAGGGAGGCCAGACTCCTCAGTGAGGACCAGGAGGTACAGACCCTCCCTGGGGGGAACTCCAGACATGGGCAGCTGTTGGCCTAAGATCATCCCTGCCCCGGAACAGCTGGGTGATCAGGCATGGAGGATCTGTGCAATAACCCATGGCAGCCTGTGCCGGCCCTCAGAGGACAGTTCCTCCATAAGCAACTGGCTTGGCAGCCTGAGATTCCATCTGGGAATCAGGAGACCTGGATTCAAATCCTACTTCTTTTTATCTCCCGGGCTGAGCCCTAGTTTCCTTGGAGAAGCCTGGAGACCTCTGACCCACCATGCCATGTAAGAATACAGGGGAGCATGCTCTGTGGATGGTGGGAAGCTGGCCAAATGGCACGGTTGCCATGACTCTCTCTATGCAGCCCTGGGCCACCATCTGCCTGCTCATTAAGATAACCCTTGAAAATTTCCACCCACTATACACCCATCAGACCTACCTTGCCCAGACAAGGGCCTGTCATGGCCTGCAGCTGCTGTCCTTATGGGTCAGGAGAACCCTGGACAGAATTCCACATACCCAGCATCTGGGAGGAGCTCCTAACTTGGACTCAGAGCTCAGTAGCTGGATGGGTTCCTGTCCAGAGAGGCAAGGCTGTGAGCAGCTCTGGTCACGGCAGGAGGATGGCTTCCTGGAGGAGACAGCCACTGAAAGGGCTCCCAAAGATGAGCCTGAAGAGCAGAGGCCTGACCCTGAGGGCCAAGGTGCACAACACCAGCAGGTGGAGCCATGAGACCCCTGCCGAGGCCCCTGGCCAGGACGCTGACTTTTACCTGCTCTAAATACCAGCAAAGCAGCCTCAGCTGTGGCTGTGGGCTCTGCCTCCTTCCAGTTGGCCTGCAAGCTCGGCTGTCACCAAGTGCCCAAAGCTTATCTCTGATCTCCACCTCTAAGGTTTAGACAGACAGCTGGGTGGGCAGACAGACACTAGTAGGCTGAGAGTGTGAAGGATGTACACCTCCTCTGACACTTCAGGGCTGAGCACGATGCTGCAGTCACCTTGGTGTGGTTATTACATGCAGACTCACCTTCTTCAGTCTGGACTGCTGCCATTGGCCAGCAAAAAGTTCACCCACCACCCTAGTCACATTGGCAAAGGGCCTGGGACCCTGCCTCTGCCTGAGTCTGAGCCTCATTTTAAGAAATCCCAGTGTATGAAAGCAAGGTTTCAAAGCAGTGGTGCATCAGGAAGGTTCACAAGACACTATTTTCCTATTGTGCTCACACAGCATCCCGTGGGGGTAGGAGCTGCCTTTAGCCCATTTTACAGATGGAAAAACTGAGGCCTCAGCCTTAGTTACCAGCCTGCCTTAGGTCTCTGTGAGCAGCAGATGGCAGCACAGGTCTAGAGCCCTGGTCCAATGCAGAACTCCAGAAACAAAACCTCACCATCATAAAGTTACTATGTCCCTATGATAAGTACACTGAGGTGCTAAGCAAGATTCGGGGCCTCAGGGGACCTCCCCACATATCCTGCTGCCTCCCTGTTCCATTGCCGTTGGGTCCCTATGAGGACCATGGCATTTGGGAGACCATGAAGTCCACGCTCCTTGTGTGGAGTACTGGACAGCTCTCAGTACACCAGGTCTGCAGGTCACGAGGGTGATGAGTGCCCCTCCAGGCAGTCACTATCCACCATCAGGCTCTGACATGGCAGGGTGGGATGGGTACCATGCACAGCAGCATGGGGGAGGTCACTTACAGTGGGGGTGAAGTGAGCAGGGAAGGTCTCGCATCTGGAAAGGACCTGCCGTAGGATGCTGTTTCATGATCCTTTCTCTGCTGGAGGCACCAAGTCTCTGAGAAGGGGACAAGAAAAGACCTGCTGGCCAACAACCAGTCTGCTCCAATTCCAGCAGAATAAGGACAGCCCTCAGGGTAAGGACACACTGTATACTGCGACCTTTGCCTGTGGCTCCAATCAGCCACCTCCACGGTGATGGCCGTCATTAGTCACCCATCATTCCATCTGTCACTTACCTGACAGATGCGTCCTGAAGCCCCTTCCCTTGGGCAGGCTGCTTTTCACGGGCAGAGAGGCACAGATGTGACAGAGAGTGGGGTGGATGGGGTGGGCAATTAACGCCACTCATTGGGTAAAAAAGACACACCAGGCCTCAAAAGACAGTCCTGATTTCCAGAGGATGAGAAGTGCAGCTCCCTGCTCCTCCCACTTCCAGGAGTCTGTGGCTACCAGGGTCCAGGCAGAGTGGGTGGCCTTGGGCCCCAGTGTCCCCTGTCAGGCTCACTATCCCTAGCTGACAGCAACCTACAACCAGCACTGGATCCAGCAGGCTGGACCCGAGCCTGGCAGGAGCTAAGGGGTGGGTCTATGATAATAAAACTTCCCAAAGCCAGATGGCTGCTGGCTGCCGGCTGCTGGCACAGGCTGCAGATCAGGGTGCCCGACAGTGAGTAAGGCCAGGACTTGGGAGCAAGTGGGTCAGAGGATGCGGGAGGGGTCGAGGTGAGCAGTGAGGAGCAGCCACACTCCCTGCCTACCAATCACACAGACTGCTGTGGGACTCCATGCCCAGACCCCCTGGACCCTCGCAGCTGGCCTTAGACTGGCCCCAGCTTCTGACATCTGTCTCCTCATGCACATAGGAGGAGTGCCTGAGGCACTGTCCAGCTTTGGGTTTTCATGGTAATTGAATCAAATAACTCAGAGAAGCAGTGACACACACAGGGCAGGTGAGGATGGAGAGAAGGCGCCAGCCCTGGGGAAAATGGGTATAGGCATCAGCCTGGCGTAATACCCCTGTCAACAGACACCCGGGGGATGCAAGCTCCTCAGCAGCTACTCTTCGCTTCTCCCCAGTTTGGGGCAAGGCATGTGGCTGCCTGAACTGGAGCCTGACTTGCTTCCCTTTGTCCCTGGGAGTATCCATGTGGCCCGGTGCTTGTCCTTGGAGCAGGGTGAGGCAATGCGGTACTGCCTCGGTCTTGCCTTGAAAGCAGAACCACTGTCCCTCCCTGTGTCTTCCCCCACACAGCTGGACGGTAACTTGGGCTGGTGTCAGGGTCTCTGCTCAGGTCTGCCCTTTCCCTTGTTGTGAGGGTTCTCCATCATGTCCACAAGAGCCCTAGCCTAACAATGCACCTGCTGACCATACTTTCTCCCTGAGTGTTGGGGATCCAGCTGCATTCAGAACAGGCCACCACCACCCAGAAGGACCCCATCCCTTCCCAGGCACCAGCACTGCCCGCCAGGCCTGGCTTGAGGCCCAGCCATGCATGGCTCTTCTAGTCTTCACCACTTTCAGCACCAGAGGCCCCATTCCTGACCATGAGGTGAGCGGGAGGAACCTAGAGACCTACTGCCCGTGGGCTGGGTGCAGGCCTGCCCCACTCTTCCCTCGAGACCTCAGTTTACTCATTTATAAGGTCATCCTCCTGGACCTTGTGCTTTCTAGTTCTATAAAGAATCTATTACTCCAAGGACACCAGGCCTGAGGTTTTTTTTTTTTCTTCTTCTTCTTGCTGTGTGACCCTAAACTCACAAAACTAGCTCTCTGTGATTGGCTTCTGCTTGTTTCAGCACAAGCAGGCCCTCGGGCCAAACTCCCAGGGCTCTATGACTTCGGGTAGGCCCCTCGGCTTCTCTGTGCTTCAGAAATAAAAACTGAGACTAGCACTAGTGTCTAGATAATTAATCACTTAGAATCATCAGCAGCACCAAGGGAAGGATCCACAGCTCCCAAAGGCTCAGCACAACTCACTACCGCCCACCGTCCCAGTAGCACTGAGAGTGAGCGGAAGTTATAGGCTGTTCGTTCATTCGATGACCTCCCCAAAGGGCCGACCCTGTGTCGGATTTTGCAGTGATATGAGATGAATCAGACATTGATCTTGTGGAAAGATGAATACCCAGGAAATTGGAGAACAAAATAAATACGAAGAAGACCAAGACTGAACATACGCAGTGGGAAACACGATGCTGTGGGCACTCAGGAGAGATCGATGCTAGCTCGATTGCAAGGGGCAGCAACTAGAAGGCTTATTGAACATGAGTTTGGGCCAAAAAGGATTGGTTTGGATGCTCGAGGCTAGCTCTGCAACTCTACCACAGGAATGAGGGTATTAGACTCTCTTGATGTTGGGCAGTGATCACATGTTCTGACCTTGAGGGGAAGGTCATAACGGTCCTCCAAGGATTCAGCTCCACTGGGGAAGGAGTGGGGACTCTAACAATAACTGAGTTAGGAGGCCTGTAAGAAGAAGGGAATAGCTTAGTAGATCTGACCATGGAAGACACTTGCCAGTCCCCTTTCTGGGTTACTTCCTGCGGCTCCCTCCTCCCCACGCTGGGTGGCATCTGCATAACCTCTCCCCACCCAACCTAAAGCCTTTGCTAGGCACTGGATTCAAGGGACTCGATGAGTAAATACAGAAGGCATAAAGAAAACAGGCCAGAGCTAAAAGCCCAGCGACCTGTAGTCCAGCAACGGCCCATGCAGTTGGAAGGAGGTCCCTCCCATGAGGCCTCCCAGCTGTCGCCCTCTGCAAGAAGGGCAGCTGCCAGCTCTGAGGGGCCCAAGGTGACCCTAGGCTGGAGACACTGTGGGGTGACTCCTGCTATGCATAGGGGTGCTCAGCACCATGAAGAATGCTGCTCACAGCTTTGGGGCAGAGGCGGGCCTTTGCTCTCCTGTAACCAGGCCCTTGGAAGTGCAGCTGTAGAAGTCCCACAGAAGCCAGCCATAGGTCCAACTTCAGGTACCAGAGGTCATAGCTGGTGTCAGGGTCTGGACATGCACATGTCCTAGAGAGATCACAGTGCAGTGGCCCATGCTTCATGGATGGGAAGGCTAGGTGGCAGGCTGGTCAGAGATTTCAGGCTCTGGAGTACCCTGCTAGTAGGGCCCAGAGGTGCCCTGAAAACATAACTGAGGTCTCCCCTAGTCACCATCCCAGTTCTCAGTTGGCTGCATCCCCTCCTGTCAGGGATCTTCCTGGTCCCTGGTGCCCCCTGTCTGAGCTTAAGGTACATACAGGAATGTCCACAGTCACCAAGTGTAGACCTGCAGCTCTACCACTTGCAACTGCGCAAGTCTGGAGGATGGACTTGCATTTCCCTTCCAGCTGCTGTTTTCAGAGTTAATCAAACTGAACCAGCCAGCTTCCCGCACTAACCACATGGGGTTGTCAGGGGTACAATTTCTGCCATGGGCAGTCCTGACCTTCCACATCAGATAGCAAGGACCATGGGTCTGTGGACTCTTTGGGACTATGAGTCCACCCCAGGAAAGCTGAGGTTTCCTGGGATGGCTAGGAACTCCCAGAAGAAAGAATCTCACCTTCCTCATCCACAAGAGATCTGAGCAGAGACAAGAGTATCTCCCCCATCAGACCAGCACATTAGAGGATGTGTCACCTCCTTTGTCCAGCAGGTCAAGAGCTGCATCCCCAACCAGGCAGATGATGTCCTCAAGTAAAGATCTGTGTCTTCCACCAGACAGATGATGACCCCAAGTCAGGAACTGTGTCCCCCACCATGGGGCGGATGTCCATAAGCTAGGGGCCATGTCCTCTTAGTCTAGCCAATGTTACCTCCTAAGATGGAACCTAAGCCCTTCTCTCCCCAGAGCCACGCTCCTGCTGAAGGGGTGACAGTGCGTGCCATGGACTGGCAGACAGGTGGGGACAGCCTCTGCTAACTGCTGGCCAGAATATGCCTGCTTACAGGGACTGATAGAGAGATGAGTGACCCAGGCAGCCCAAAATGCTGGAGAAGCCAGTGATATTTCTTTCTAAAGAAGTATGCGGCACTCTCAGGATGAAAGGAAATGGGCCATTTGTTTTTGTCTCTGAGCAATGGCAAATAAGTCACTTCCTCACTAGAGATCCCCTGAAAAATACAGAGTGGCTGAGAGTGGATGCTTGCTACAACAGAACATCCCCACATTCCCACACTCCCAGGTTCCTTAAGTAGGGCCAGACAGCAGCCCTTCCTGTCCAGGTCCCCTGCCCCTTGGTCCCATCTGCTGAGTGCTCCCGAGAAGCCCAGGGACAAGCACAGCCACCTTCAACCACCCCAGCACCCAAGATGGCAAAGCTGCTCCACCCCAACCCTCCCATGGGTGGGCAAGGTGAGGCTCTGGGTAATGATTTTGAAGAATGAGAAGGAGCAAGATGCCCAAGGTCATCCTGGTCCACCTGAACACTGGGGAACTTCCCACAATATTCTGCATAGATGAGACCCTCGAGTCTATAGACCTGTCACCTCCTCTAGTATGACTCTATCCCAGAGACCCAAGAGACACACGCAGGACCCCAGCACGTCTCTGTGCTCTGAAGGGAAACATTCACCTACCCCAAAGCCAGCCTTTCTCACACAGTGTTCAGAACACCAGTCATCCTAGGCCAGGGCCTCCTGGCCTCTGTAGCCATTGGGAAGTTCGGGGCTGTGTTCTGCTTACCTCTCTGACCCCAAGTCAGGAACTGTGTCCCCCACCATGCAAGCCCACAGCTAAAGCCAGCCTTCCTCCAGCATTATGAAGATATTACAGTATTGATCCCTGAATATAAGACTTTCGGCTCCATTCATCACAGCCCACAGCTGGCAAGCATGTAATTATCAGTGCCATTGATTGTCTTCAGGTCAGAGCACAGTCTAGATGCCCAGACTCTCTAGGACCAGTTAGGGCCTGGAGGAAGAGGGTCACCGTTTGGAGGGGTCATCTTGTGCCTACCTGTGACTCACAGACATGATGGTATGGACCCCACTGTGGCCTGCAGGTCAGTGGAGCATCCATCGCTGGGGAAGGCCCGAGTGTTCAGGATGATCAAGAGCCTGTTGGTCCAGTTGAGGCCAAGATGATGGCAGACCTCCTGCTGCCTGGGCTCCTCATCCTCAGCTGTCCATGCCGCATTCTATGTTTCCTCCAGAAACTGGCCACAGGTGGTTTGCTTGCTGGGCCAGTCTTCTGTCGCCTTTCTATGCAAGCCTCTGTAGAGCAGTGTCACTTGGGTCTATCACCCATAGCACCCGCGCCTCACCCCATGCCTGCAGTGTGCAGGGGCTCCACAGCTGTAAATGGAATGAAAGGAGCCAGCTATGCCTCGGGGAAGCAGGCAAAGGGAGCACCCAGCTGAGGATGCAGCCCCAGCCTGTCTGCCCTCTGCAAGCCCACAGCTAAAGCCAGCCTTCACAGTACAGCCAGAATTCTGTCACCTTGGGTTACTTAAGCCCCATCTGTGCCTCAGTTTCCCCATCTGCAAAATGGACCTACACTAGCATCTCCTGTAGTTGTGGTGGGACGAAAAGAACCACCCACAGCTGCCCAGGCCTTCTGGCCTAGAGGTCCCCACGGACACTGGAGTAAACTGAGCTCCTCATATCACACACATGGCTTGGCCTGGTGGGATATCATGGCATAGCTCTCAGTTTGAGACCACAGCTTTCACGAGGCCTGGGCACTTCCCATCCTGGGGCTCTGCAATCCCAGTCTTTGACAACCACTTAAGCTAGGGCAGAGAGGCATGGGCACAGCTGCTTTCTACAGGCCTGGCCACACACTCCCCTCCCCAGCCCCAGAGCCCAGCCCCTGGCCCACCAGTGAGATGACGAAGGATCTAGCAGTGTGGTGACACTGTGCCCAGAAGTCTGTCGTGCAGGGCAATCTCTGCCTCGCTGTGTCTTACTGTCTATCCCTGGATGTTGCTGGGGAGAAAGCAAAGAGGCTGAGGTATCCTCACCTGTGCATACCCTGTGCCCTGTGTCAGGAGACTAAGGAGTGTGTGCTTTTCTCAAGCAGTCCCCAAAGGACAACTTCCGGGAGCCTGATGGGTCCAGGTGGATGCGGAGGTAGTCTGTCTTCCAAGGGCCACATGGAGCAACCTCCCACCCTGCTGCTTCCTGCTTCCTCCCACACTCTCTGCTACCCACCAGTTTCCCTGCTGTCCCCTGCTGTTCAGCCTGGTAGGATTGGAGGAGAGCTAGGTGGGATCCCCTGTTTGGCAACCCTGAGGCTGCCCCTGAGAGTCACATTCTCTAAATCCCTAGCCAGGAATATGGAAGAGAGGTAAGGAGGAGAGCGGTCACCATCTCTAATTGAGTGGCAATAACGTAGAGCACGACTAGACAGGGATGCACTCTGCCAGCCCAGTGCGCCTGCAGGTGGCTTGCTGGTCCTTCAGCTGGAAACACAGTTGTCCTTTTTCAGGTCCCCTGAAAAATGCAGAGTGGCTGAGAGTGGATGCTTCCTACCAACGGAACATTCCCACCTTCCCACACTCCCAGCTTCCTTAAGTAGGGCCAGACAGAGCAGCCCTTCCTGTCCAGGTCCCCTGTCTCTCGGTCTTCCACAAGCAGTGGCAGGCTCCCCCAGCCTCCAGACCTGGCATCTCCCATGCTGCCTCCCTGACCTCCACCACTCTCCCTCCTCTTCTCACCTGCCAATAGGCTCAGCCGTGGGGCCTGTCAGCAACACGCAGGCACCTATGGCTCCTAACCAGGTCCCACCCACAGGCCTGTCTCACACACGCCACTGCTAAAGGAAGGGTCTCAAATCTTACCAGATGCAGCTCTTTACTCTGTCACCTTCACTCCACCCCTGGGGCTTGTGCCCTTCTCAAAGCCTCTCCTCACCTGCACAAGGACATCATGAGGGGCGGAGGGCTAGGCCAGGGCGCAGGGGCTGTGGGGCAATGTCCCTTGCATCTCAACCAGCTCTGCTTCTGGCCTCCCATCTTCTGGGCGCTCCTTGGACATCACAGGGATGCACAGTATGTTGGATGTGCAGTGTAGATGTGAGTCCTGCCCTGAATAATCATTTCCAGCATGTGGGAACCAGGACCAGCAGCCCCCAGGGAAGGGCCTATGTGATGTTTATTATCATGATTCCTCTATCATTGTTTGACCCCAGTGATCTCTAACACAAATATGTAACCCATGCCCACTTTACAGACAAGGAAACAGGTAACAGGCCAATCAGGAGACCACACAGACATCTTGGCAGCCAAATTCCTGAGAATTCCAAAGGCTGCAGACATCCGTCCTTCCCGCTGTTGAGGCAGTGACCCCAGGATGACCTCAGGGAAAAGGAGAGGGAGAAGAGAAGAAATGGGAGACCAGGGGGCTGGGGATTTAGCTCAGCGGCAAAAGCGCCTGCCTGGCAAGCGCAAGGTCGTGAGTTCGGTTCCCGGTACCGGAGAAAAACCAAAAAAAAAAAAAAAAAGAAAAAGAAATGGGAGACCAAGCAGGGAGATTACCAGCCTTTGCTCTGGGGCCACAGCCTGGACCCTGGTTGACTCTGGCCCTGAGGCATCCGGTGCTGATTATCTGCTCCCCAGAGAGCAGTTTGCTGTGTGGTACAAACTCAAAAAGCTGAGGAGAGAGAGGGAGGCAGGGAGGAAGAAGAAGAAGTGAAAATGCATGAAGGTCAAGGCAGGGGAAGGAGAGAGTTTACAAAAGACCTTGGCCAGCACCTGGCCAGGGCCTGCAATGACTCCGAAGCCACAAGGACGACAGGTGTCAAGGGAGCTCCCCATCTGGTGGCTCCAGGTGGTGGGTCAGGGTGGGGTAGAGTGGGAAGGGAGCAAGGGGCTGCTGCCGAGGTCCGCGCTGCTCTGGCTCTGAGCCAGGCAGCCACCTGCCTGGGAATGGGTCCCACTGTGTAGTTTCACCCCAGAGCAGATTCTCTGCCTCCAAGATCAGAGACCCTGAAGGCTGGGAAGCTGTGCAGGTTGAGTGAGCTGCAGATAGACTCTTGGAGCTCTAGACCCCAGAAACCAGGGTCCTCTGAAAGGCTCCCAGGGCAGGGCTGTGAGCCAGTCCCCTCCAGCCTCTGTACAGACAAGTTGAGTCTCCAACTGGACAGCCCTCAGGCAGCAGGCTATCCTTCCTGTCCCTTCCTCTGGGTAATATCAACCAGGCACCTGTATCCTAGAGGTACAGTGCTGGGCTGGATATCCCAGAGTGGGTCAGGGGACACTCAGGACTCTAGTGGCACCTGACCAACCTGATCCTTGCTCTTCTATTAATTCATCAATGTGTTAGCAGCAAGGGAAGTGCAGAGCATGTGTAAATAGCCTTACCAGAGCATTCCATCTGAGTGCTTGGCTGTGGTCCCTCCAGCTCTCTAGCTGCAAGGAGAAGGCACTGGACTCCCCCAGGAGGCCTGGCCTCCTCCCAAGGACGGGGTCAAGTGTCTCATCTTTGTGTATGAAGGACGACAGATTCGATTAGGCAGAGTTCTGCAACCCACTTAGAATTGATTTGGATATAAATAGATAGCATAAAACCCATCCTGGGGACACTGCGGGCCAGCCTTCCCAAAGGGTCATGCTGAAAGACGTGTGAAATTGTGGTCACCTTAAATCTGATTAGTGCTATGACTCCTGACACAGAAGTGCCACAGCTGAGGAAGCTCAGGACAAAGAGGAGCACAGCTGAACTCTGTCCAAACTCTCTATCTGTCCATCTACCATCCATCTCTCCATCTGTATCTACCTACTTATCTATATGCCTGTCCATCTACCCCTCTATCTACCTATCTGTCTCTCTTTATCTATCTCTTTGTCTCTGTGCCTCAATCTATGTCTGTCTCTTAATCTATGTGTGCCTCTATTTCTTTATCTTTTTCTCTTTGTTGATGTGTCTATCTATCTCTGTATCTGTCTGTTGTCTATCTCCTCTACGTATCCTATACACTATTTGTTCTCTCACTGATAGACAAACTTCTGGGGAAGGAGAGTTAATTATTCACTAGCTGCCAATGTCTTTGGTTCCTTCGGACCCATTGATTTTGTTTCTGGTTCTCCCTTGGATCCGGTGCATGGATTCAAGTTTGATGGCATTAAGTCTTTTGAATAATTAATGTGGTAATTTAACCTGAGTGGAATGAGCAAATGTTACCTTCCACTTAGGCAATGAAAAAAAAAATTTCCCTAAGGCAGTTTTCCCAAATCTGCTAATGCTGCCCAGCACTGAGATCTGGTGTCTGCCTCAAGCAGGGAGCAATACTTGCTCCGCTGCTCCTTTTCCCAACAGGAGAAAATCAAAGTGTCCTCACTCCCCCAGGATCCTCAAGACTCCCAGGTGGCTCAGCATCTCATTTTTAGGAATTATGGTCAAATGTTTGACTTTCCTGTGTATGACCAGGATGCCTTCTTGACAGCTTCCTTCTCTAGAGCCCACCCCCACCTACCACCATCTGCTTGGGACCAGGAAAGAGGTGATCAAGTCTGCAGTTGCAGTGGAGTCCCTGGTGACCACATGGATGCAGTTCTCACTCACTCATCTGCATACTTGTAGGTTCCCCCCTGCCATGTCCTTACCTGCAAGATCAGAGTGGACAGGACCAAAGCAGGAGAAACCCTTCCCAAACGAGTGGAGAACCCCACGGTGTATCCAACAAAGACAGCCACATAGCCTATGAGTACTGTGGCTGAGGCCACAGCTGTCCTCCAACCATAAGGTGAAGCTACTCTTTCCCATCAAGACCCTGGCCCTGGCTAGGAATGGAGAAAAACATGCCTCCTCTCGGAAGGCCAGGATAAAAGCCCTATGGGGGACAGTGCTATCATCCTCTGTGTCAACCCAGACCAGTTTCCACATCAGCATCACTACCTCCCAGGTGTTAACCTTGTCCTGGGGTCCATGTTAGCCCTGGGAGACATTCGGTGATGTCTAGAGACCATTTGGACTGTCACAACTGGAGGGAGTGCCACTGGGAGCCAGAGGGTGGAGACCTGGAAGCAGCCACACATTGTAGGAGCAGGTCAGCCCACAGCTGAGAGCAACCGCAGTGGGCCGGGAGAGCATGCCCCATGCAAAGACAGAGGGGGCTGGCAGTCAGAGAGCAGCAAGGGATCGTGTGATGGAAGGAAAAGGCAGGATGATGCGAAGAAGGGACCCGGCTTCTAGAAGCTACAAAGTGCCAGGAAAAGGATTGTTCCCAAACCCTCAAAAGGAGTGCAGCCCACAGGCCCCTGGAGCCATGCTGACTCACAACCTCAAGCTCTCTCCACAAGGACACAGAGCTCCTCTGCCTCACCAGTGTGGACCCTCAGAAGTGCCTTAGCCTGGTATGAGCATCTGACTCAGAGGTGTCCAGATCCCCACATCCGATGGAGAGGCAAGTCCCCATGTGTCCTCCTGCATCAGCCTCCACACCCACACTGCCAGCCACCACCACAGCCTGGTCCACCATCTGAGTCCCCCAGGCAGGCCCTCCTTGCATTAGATTTCACAGGACCCTGATGGGCCTCATGGGGACCTGGTGCTGGGCAGTGGCTATGGTCAAGGAGACAGGCACCTCTTGGCCACACTGACACATCTGCATTGCCAACCCAAGGCCTTGTCAGGGATCCTGACCGAACACTGTCACCCACCTGACCCAAGGCCTTTCACCCAGTCCTTCCGTGTCCCTCTGCCCAGCCTGTGCAGGAAGATACTGCAGCTGGCCAGATAGGCTCCTAGGCAGCCAGCTTATCCATGCTGCCTGCTGTCTGATCTTCTGGTGCCATGCCACGGACAAGGAGACAGCATGGGCCTCTTTGACCTGTTGCACTGGCTAGCCCTCCCTCCCAGGCCCACTCACTGTCCCAGCTGCCCACCTCCACTCCTGCAGCTCAGTGCTCACTCAGCATGTATGGCTGGAACCTGTCACGTCCCAGGCATGTCATGTGTCAGTGAGCAGCAGACAGCGCCTTGCTGTAGGGAGTCTACCGTCCAAGTTCCAGACCTCACTTTAAGTCCCACGTCTGCATCTTAGATCTACATTCTGGGCCAGAGTTTGGGTCTTTCCACATTCCTCTCTGTCAGGGCAATGGGGACACCCTCCTAACAGAGCTCTCTCCTCCACCCTTGATAATCCAGGAACATTCCTCTATAAAACACAAATAGGGCCACATCCCGTGCACCTTATGACTGCTTCAAGCCTTTATCTTCAAGCCTCTTATCCTCCCCTGGTAGTGCTCAGCTAGAAAAGCCCCTGAGTGAGGAACATCTGAGTAAGTCTTGGACCTGTCACTGTTTAGAGCTCATGTTGGCTCTGATTCTGCCAGCTTGGGCCCTATGGATTGACCTGAATGTGGCAGGCAAGTGCCACCCCCCAGCACCTTCCCAGCCTCCCCTAACTGCATGGCACTAAACCCAAGTCGCCCACATCCCTTACCTCTGCCACTCCCAATCGCTGTGCCCTGTCACAGGAAGCCACCCTCAGCCCATGCTTCCAGCTCCCATTGGCCCAGCACCGCCCCAGGAAATCTTCTTGCCCTTACTCCTGCTCCTCTTCCTCTGCCCTCCTCTTCCCCTTCCTTCCTCCTCCGCCCTCCCTCCTTATTCTGCACCTCATGTATATTTCATGGTCTGCCCTTGGAATATTACAAAAAGGTCATCTGCTCCCATTTTTGTGACCCTACTAGACCTCAGGTCGCCTACTGGTACTTTTCTGGTTTTGTGCCTGGTATTAAACCTGACCCAGAGTACATTTTTTCAATGTACGATTACAAGATGGTGGCCAAATGCTGTAATACTGCGGAGAGGGTGGGGGCAGGTCGCCCTCTGCTAGCCACTTAGAGACCACCCCTCAGGAAGCAGGAGAGGGAAGCCTCCCAACAAGAGCATCTGTCCCTGCAGACCCAGTAGATTTGCTGAGAAGCTGACCCACTCCCAGCTTGGCCTTTAGCCTGGGTCATGTGTTTATTGTATGCCAGCCTGTGAGCTCTTCACCTGCACAATCTCATCCAATCTGTGGGGGGACTGGGAGGCCAGGTTTTTTGGCTATGTGTCAGCCTCTGAAGCTATGTAAAAAAGTACCATAGACAGCTGATTTGAACAACAGACCCAGTTGCCTCCCAGCTCCAGGAGCTGAAGACCCAGCCTGAGGTGTCTCAGTGCTGGCTCCTCTGGGGTCACTGAGGAGAGTCTATCCTTTCTCTTACCTCACCCTTAGGGCTGCCAATAACCCTGTCATTCCTTGGCTCCAGGGCAGGACAGGGAATCAGGCTTGGACTACCCTACCTTGTCAGCTTCTAAGGGGCTGGCGTCTACAGTCCTCTCTCCAGTCAATCTTATCCTTGCCAACAAGGTAATGACTAAATTTCTGCCTATGGCTTTAGGTGTCTGCCTGGCAGGCCTTGTGGGACCCCTCCTGACCATCCATCCTTCTCAGAAACATCCACAGTTTGGGGGAGAGGGCTGGGTGTGATCCAGGCACTGAGAGAGAGAGGCCAGCCTCACAGAGCTCCTGGAGGGGGAGGCAAGTCTAGGAAGCAATTTGAGGTAAGCTAGAGAGGGGTCTGGGATGCTTGGGCTTCTCATGGAAGAGAAGTCCCTCATTTCCAGAGGAAAAGGGCCACAGGTGTTTTAGGGTCTTCCCGTGTAAAAGCTGGCAGGGCAAGTAGTCTAACCTATACCCAGATCTTACTCCTGCCCTAATTTATTTCCTGCTCTAATATGATGAATGTCTGTGGGTTTTTAAATTGTCATTGATTATTCTTCACTCTGCATAAAAATGATTAGAAATATACTTGGAGAAAATGACCCCATGTTAATCACTTAAATTCCTACACATTTTCTACCCCATGACACTTAAATATTCAGTCCTTGCTGCGATATCATTAGATGGACAAGACTAGAACTGTCTCCAAGATCCCATTTTCACAGCTGAGGAAACTGGTCATACCATCATAGGCAAAGAGTAGGGTAGGTCAGTGTCCAAGCCAGCGACAAAGTCCAACCCAGTACTCAGCATTCTTTCTACAGCACCATGGATTTCCCAACCAAGGTCAATTCCATGGTCAGCCCAGCTGATCAAAACTCCACATCCACCATCACCCACATGTCCATCATCCTGATTACTTCATCAGTGGTGCTCATTAACCACATATCCAGCAAAGCTTTGGGATGTCTAAAAATTCCATCTCTTTGACCTCAGAGCTTCAGCCAAGTATACCCTGTGTATGTGGCCAGCCATGACAGAGTGACAGCTGTGACTCCAGCTCATGAAATACAAGCCTGTACCACTGAAATATACACAATCCCTGAAATAAAGTTTGTCTACATGGGAAATATAGTAGCTGAGCTCTGCTGCTCCTGCCCAGTCTCTTATCTCTATCGTTCACCCGAAGCAAGGGTGCCCTAATTCTGACATCAAACCGTGGAAGCTCCAGATGGGGGGCTAGGAGCACGTGCACAGAAGAGGGTCACTCATCTCAAAAGCCCTGGGGTTTTCTGGAGGACTTACCTGCTCCTGAAACAGGACCCACCAGACTGGAGCTAGGCTGAGAAAGAGAACACACAGATTTATCCATAAGCATGTGAGACTGCAGCAACATCACACTGCCCATCTCCAGTACACACACACCTGCGCGCGTGCACACACACACACACACACACACACACACACACACACACAAACTACAGCTGGCTGTTGATTTGTGACTGGGAAATGAACAAGAACATTTGTGTAAGTGCAAGAAAGACCCTACCTTGCCTTCCCAGACCAATACATACACCACACACATGCACATATACCTATACATATGCTTTATATAGCACACATACATATATACACAATGCACACCCCAAAACATGCATGCATGCATGCATAATACATACATACCATATACAGACATCATACACATGTATATACCACACACTCCACATGCATGCATAATTCATGTATATACATACGAATGCACCAAAATGCACATGTGTACACATATACACACAAACATACACATATTGGCACACACATCCTGGTCTATTTGATGAAGAAGTAAAATTCTCTCCTTTGAGTCCAGCCTGTACTCAACTGCCTCAGCTTCTCAACCCATGAGCACTCATGGATTCCTTCTCTGCACTGGGAAACTTGTTAGCCCAGAATGCAGCACCCAACATGCAGGCAGTAACCAGCACCCAGATAGCACCCAGTACACACAGCAGCACTCAGGACACATGCAGCCTCCCAGAACACAGGCGACAACCAGCACATAGGCAGCACCCAGCGTACAGGCAGCACCACACAGGCATGTAGCAGCACCTAGCACAGGTAGCACCCAGCACATGTGCAGCACCCACCCTGCATATAGCACTCCGCGCATGTACATCCCAAGTCCCTCTGCTTCAAGTAAAGGCAAGCAGTTGCTGAAAAGTTTCACACAGTTAAAATGAGACTTGTCTATGATGTGGCTTGTAGCATGGCCCCAGGGGTCCTCAGTAGGCACTGGTTGGTTGTGCTGAGAGAGTTGCTATTAGGTTCCATGACACATATGTGGGACAAATCCATGGTCCCTGACTCCCTGGCCAGACACAGCTATATTTAGGCAGAGTACATGGTACATGCAATTCTGCCTCTCCTGCAACCCCCAGGTCCTCAGGACCTCAGTCCAACTGCAGCACAAAGCAGAGCTGGTGAGCTGCCCCCTTGCAGCGGCATTGCAAGAGGACCTGGAAGTAGCGGTGAGCGATGAAGCCTGGTTCCTGAACCAGCTTGTTTTTCTGAGCCCAGCAGTGCTCGGGTCTGGCCTGGGAGTTGTCAGAGGAATTATGAATGGATCACTCCTGGAATGAACAGGGCCTGGGGAAAGATGTTTTAAAATTTGCAACATGGGGGTTTTATTTATCTATTTATGCCCTGCCTTGTTCAAAAAGGATTTAAGGCAGCTTACAAAGATACATAAAGTAGAACAAAGAGCCATCAGTAAGAAGAAGCTGGGAGCTGAGGATGCGGGCCCAGGGCAGTACAGCCAGTGCAGCAGGGCAGGGAGGCAGCATGGTGCCTGCTGGGGACACAGGCCACGCTCCCTGTCCTGTTGCCAAGGACATTTCCTTCTCTAGCTGAGCTTCTTCCATGCCACTGAGAATTCCGACTTGCTCATTTTCTGTGTCACACCAGGGGTGCACACACATGTGTGCACACACACTCACTGAGAGAGAGCCTCCCTTGGGAACTGGGTATGACTTGGCAAAGCAGCTCTGGCCATGGCAGAAACCCCCAGGCTGGAGTCCTGCAGCCTTGCCTTGGGCCTCCTGCTGGTCGCATGTACTGAGCACCGAGATGTGGCTTTGAACCCTTATAGGAAGAAGGGATGTCATTTCTCTATAACGCACACACACACACACACCCCAGTCCCATTGGGGGAGAGTGGTTTTAGACACATAGCCAGTCTATACTTAATTGAATGCTCTTCTTCAAAGGACCCAGACTGGTACATATACATCCTCATCATATGTGCTTGCTCTATTTACCTTCCCGCTTATGATATGTGTTGAGCAGTGCCCTCTCAAAAGATATGGTCAGTCCCTCAACCCAGCCAGACCCTCTGAATGAGGCCTTTTCAGACAAAAGCTCTTTGTGGATATAATTGAAGATCTTGAGATGAGAACATCTTGAATTCAGGGTGGACCCTGAATCCAGTGACAGGAGTCATTATAAGACCTAGAAGACAAGAGAACACAAAGACTAGGGGAACGGAGGCTATGCAAAGACACAGCAAAGACAGCAGAGGTGGGATGGTTGCGGCCATGGCTGAGGTACCCCTGGGGCTACCAGGATCTGGAAGACGCAGGAAAGCTCCTCCCAGGAGCCTCCAGAGGGAGCCCAGCCTGCTGACACCTTGATTTCAGACTTCTGGCTCCAGAGCTATGAGAGAATAAATTCCTGTTGTTTTAAGCCGCGCATTTTGTGATAATTTGTTACAGCAGCCTCAGAGAGCTACTGTGCTGACTTATTTAGTCTGTCGCTTATACACTGTAATCAGACTTATAAACCCACCAGCTATGCTCCTTTAGCTACTGCCGCCTTTTGCTCATTACATACGGGGGGCCACATCATCTGCGGCACTGACCCACTGTCATCCATGATCTCTGATCACCCTCCAGATAAGCTTCCTCTTGGTGTCTTCCGCTCTAGGTCATGGGGGTCACATGGAGGGAGGGTCACAGGCATCATGGGTGGGGCTATCTGTAATGCACTGGACACCAATCTGTGTTTTCAACAAATAGCTTCTCCAGTTTGCAGATGACCTCACTTTCTTCTGAGGGACAGAAGTTCCCACAAGATGGGTTCACGTGAGTGAACAAATGATCTCCAGTCCTGACTGTCCACCCCTCATCACTGATACGGACAAATCTCTTAAAATCAATGGGATCCAAGCTCCCAGTAACCAGCAGAACCACCTAGGTCCAACCGTCACAAGCCTCCCACCCCCACCCTGCCTGCAGACGCTGGATCTGCTGCACCGAGGGGAAGAGTAGAAGGATTATCAGGGCTTCTACACAAAGCAATTTCTAAGCCTTTTTAAATCCCTGCTGGAACATGGTGGAGTATAAATAAATAAATACTTCCAAAGCAATTTCCATCTGCCCTCCCCAAGCTGGGACTCATCCAAATACCCTGGCCATCAGTGCCTGAAATGCAGCCCTGTGGCCCTACAGAAAGATACGAGTCCCACCGGGGGCCAGCCCTGTAACCCCGGCAGAAGACAGCAATCCCACTCCGCAGACAGCAATCTCCTCCTGGCCTGGTTCATTGGGAATCATCACCAGCCAACTATTAATCTTCAATCATACTTTTATCAAGTGTTTATTTTTTTTCCTCTCTCTCTCCCCAAGACTGGGAATATCAATATAGCAGCTGTCACGGGTCGTTACCTACTGTATCGTCCCCGCTATTACAGCGAAATAAAGCCAGATAGCGAGACTGCAGGAGCAGTGCGATCGACAGCTTATCTGGGCATCCGAGGGAGCGTCCTGTGAAATGATATTGTGCTGTCACATCTGGGAATGTATCTCCTCCTCCAACAAAGGCGGCCAGTTGGTGCTGCCAATGGGAGCTACCTCCCCACAGAGCTTTGTCAGTGCCCAACACCTACACAGACGCAACCTGAGAGCACACTCAGAGCTACCCTACCTCAGGAAGGCGGGCCCACCCAGACAGAAGGCAGGGGAAGCACTAGGACGGCAGGCAGGCAATCTCTGTGTCACCCTGCACCCAGCCCAGTGTGCCTCTTGGTGGCAGAATGGCAGCAGCAAGAAATGAGGGTAACTTTCTTTCTCGGAAGGTGCCATGGGGGCTACATGGGACCTAAAATTATGGGAACAGGCACCAGACACCTATGAGTGAGAGGAAGAATAATGCCGGTGGTGACAATAAAGAGGTGTGGCCACAGTGATCCTGACACCGCAGAGGCAGGGATGGACAAAGGCGAAGGCATGTGACCCCACGCACGGCTGTGAAACTGCATTAGTCTTCTGGAGCTGCTGTGACAAAGGACACACACTGGTGGGTGACAAGAGAAATTTACTGACTCTGGTTCTGCAGGCTGGAGTCCCACAGCAAGCCTCTGAAGGGCTAGGTCCTTCTGATCTCTGAGGGAGACCCTGTCCAGGGCTTCTGTCCAGTTCCTGGGACTCCAGGGATCCTTGGTATTTCATGTCTGGTAAAGGTATCACCCCATCTGTCTCTGTGGTTTTGTAGTGTTCTCCCCAAAAGTGGCAACCTTTTCTTCCTCCTATGCACACATGGTTGTTGAGTAAGGGCTCACACTACTCCTGCAGGACCTCATTTAGTTTGATTATATCTGCAAAATGCTACCCCCATATATGGCCACATTCACAGGTTGTGGGGATGAGGACCTCATAGATCTTTCTGGGGTGCAGTGTTCCTCCCAAAACAGACAGCCTCTTGCCATGGCTCCAGGGATGCCTGAGGTAAATGGTTCTTCCCATCCTATTGGACTAGGTGACCTTCATCTCCATGAGAGACCCAGATAGTGGCCCCTTTGCAGGACCTTTACTACGCCATCCCAGCGAGGGATATGCCTGGGCTGCCTGCTCTCCAGTTCCCTCCAGTGTTGCCTTTGTGTTCTCTGCTAGCCAGTCCCATCTCTGTCCCTGGGGATGACACACAGAGAACAGACACCCAGACACCTACAGAGACCTGACTGGGACTGTACAGGCATGACCCTGCCTGAGGGAAGAGAGGGGTGAGGAGCTAAGGACCTGCAGGCTATCCCTGGAATGTGTGACAGCTTTCACCCATAGAAGCTGGTCACACTACAGCTGCACAGATACTGAACGTGGGACTCATACAGTCCTCAAACAAGCAGGTGACAGCTCTGAGAGAGAGGAGAGAGGGAGCCCTGTGCCAGGGAGATGGGTATCCCCCACCCTCAGGCTCTAGGAAGGGCCAGATGGGGGGCAGGGCTGGGACAGAAGCCCTACAGAAGAGGCTCAAGGTAGACCTGGGCCCCCAAGCCTCCTGCTCATGTGGGAGGCCTGGACCTGCTTCTCCTCTCCTGGAGGATGGGCAAAGGATTGCTTTCTGTACATATGAATCCCTATTGAGAACTTCTGAAGGATTCTTGTGATGGTGGCAAGGCAGAACAGGAATGGAGAGGTGGTAGTCAGGAAGGGACTGTACCCTGCAACCATGGTTAAACCCCGCAATAAGCCCACAGCAGCCTCTAAACCACTCCCAGCTGTACTCTGCAGCGAGCCATGATTCACCAATCAACTGGCCTGCAGGCACAGCCCGTCTGCCCCAGCCCCACCTCAGCCCTGCAGGGAAGGGCCAAGGTCTGAGATGGAGTAGGCCAGGTGCTCATGGAATGTGCCCAGACCTCACACCAGCTCTGCTCCAGGACCCACGTTCCATAAACTTTGGTGGTCCACAGTGCAGACAGCAAGTGCTGGGCACACAGAAGCCACTATCCCTCAGACAGGAAGGCTGGGAGGCATAGGCAGGGTATAGGAAACAGGGACACAGCTCCAGCAGAGACCAGGGGGGCATCTGGTGGGCTCAAGTAGTAGGACATACAGCCATGGACTGGGCAGGGGGCCCTCTTAACCCAACCTTGGTAGGCCCCACTCACTCCCTCACCAGATCCTCTGGCCACCAGCTTAGGAGAGATACACTTGCTCTTTTCCAGAACCACATGTGCCATTTGTGTCCCCAAGATCTTGGCCAGTTACCCAGGAGGACTCAACCCACCACTGCCCTGAACCTGCACAAGCTCCCTACTACACACTGGCTGCTCGGCTATCATCAAACTTACTCCATCAAACCAGCCTCACACAGATCAAACACAAATGTAGTCCAGGCCAGTGCATGGCCACGGCACCCACCTCCCTGAGCTGGAACCAGAAGGACAGTAACATTAGTGGAAAAGCAGCAGGCTGCTGGGGGAACAGGTCTGTGTATTGGGGTCATGGCCTCAGACCTCCAAAAAAGCATACCCCACACCACCTGCAAAAAGAAGTCCTAGTTTTGGGTCAGCAGCCAGCTCTTTTTAGGGGGGGTCACACCAGAGCCAGGGTTTTGGCTCAGGGACCTGCAGGATCTGCTTGCAACTGGCTTCCACTCACTGCCTCCATTTCTGTCTGGAACCCCAGGAATCCAATCAGGAGAGAAAACCTGGGTTATATTTGCTCTTCACCCCAACCCAACAATAAACAGGATTAGTTCTCCCAGGAGGCCTGGGAGCACTGAGCCACCTGCCCTAGGAACTCGAGGGAGAGGCTGGCTAAATCTCAAGGACATGGCCTGCTCCTGACCAGGCAGCAGCCTCCTACCTGACATACTCCAGCTCACCAAGAGACCTCACGGGTTGACAATGCTAAGGGGGCATTGAGGATGGTATGGTTGGGTCTGCAGGAGCACAGGAGTCTCCACTTTACCCAAGGAGACCCAGCCCAAGGACACGCAGAGGCCCTGTCCAGCTCTGTAGCCCATGCTCCTCCAACTCATGCCAAGTGGTCTGGGGGCTCACTCATATCAACTCGGAGCTGCAGTGACTGGGCAGTGGCATGGCTGTCTGTGGGGTGACAGCCGAGGCTGCTCCTGGGTTCAAACAGCTAGATCAGACCCACATTCATCCCAAGGACTGTCCCCTGCCCTTCAAATCTGCTTCCCCTTGCCCAGGACCTTTAAAGTCAGCCTCACTCAGCTCTTATTCCTTCTACCAGGGGCTGAAATATCCCCTCAGGAATACCCCTCTCTGCTATTCCTGCATCCCAAGATCACTCGGCAGCCTGGTGTGGTGTGGCCTGTCTCTGAGGTCAGACTTCAAGCTCCCCAGAGGAGTAGCTTTGCTGGTGACTTCTGTGTCAGCGGGGGGAGTTGACCTGGCCTGATCCAGCTGGAGACCACACTAGGACAGGGTTCCCAGGAGGGAGACACAAGACACAGGGAGGCAGAGCCTTGGACCATGACAGGCAAGGTGGTGGCTTACACTTGCACAGCCAGGGCCTTGCCAGCCTGGGTTGGAGACTCAAATCAGGGACCAACTGTGGGGCCGAGGGTGCTGACACCTACAGCCACTCACGCCCTCAGCGATCATGCCACCATCACCCATGCAGCTCTTTCCTAGGGACAAGCTGCCCGAAGAGCACAGTCTCTCAAAGCCCTCTGAATGCAGTTCACAGGTGACAGTTTCAGCATGTGGATGCAGTGCATTGGGGCCATGGTACAAGTTGAAGCAGCTACAGGTGATGTCAAAGGAATACATGTAACTGTCCTGCCAGCACTGTCTTCAGAGGTGGAGCTGGCCCTGACCCTGCTCTGATTGCTGCTGTCCTGCGGCTGCCTGGAGATCAGTTGGCATCATGACAGGGGAACACACAGGGTCATGCAGACCCACTCCATAGCCAACAGGTAGACAGATGCCCCCTGTGTCCATGAGGCTTCTCCCCCGACCCAGAGCTTCCAATCATCCCAGGAGATTGGCCTTGCACCTGCTCCTGCTTGGGATTTAGCCTATTCAGCCTGGCCCCAACCTGAAACACCCAGTCTCCATCTGAGCAGGATCCCATGGGCTTGGGAAGATGAGCTCCTGCAAATCACCAAGGCAGGGAGGGACAGGCTGTGGCTGGACTCTCCTCACAGACAGATCTAGTAGGACCATATGGGGTTTGGTTCTCCACCAGACCAAGAGGATGGGGCACTCTTGTTCCAAAGATGCCAGGTACATTGGTGGACAACGAAGTGTCATTAAGTGAATGAACAAGACCACTGAACTCACTATCATCTGAAAGTGGTGACCTGCATTTATCAAACTATGAGGCCCTGTGCCACACTGCACACTGTCCAAAATGCCAATCCGTTCAACTCATCCATCAGCTTGACAGGGCCCTGATTTAGTTACCCCATGGTTGGACTGAATTGACCTGCAGGTGAAGAGTGCTGCTGGCAGTAGGGGACATGGTGAGGGAGTACCCTGAAACTATGTGACAGCCCAGGGACTGGGCACACAGCTCCAGGCTCACCAATCCTCTGGTCACCAGAAGACATGGAAAAACCACTCTTGGCTGAGAGTAGCCTATGCCATCCTAAAGACAATGTCTGAGAGCCACCTCCAGCTGTAGGTAGGAGGCCACAGGATCAAGATACAACTGGGTCCCTCAGCTATCACTACCTCGCAGTGATATTGCTAGGTTAGAGCAGGCTTCTAGGTAGAAAAGACCCTTGTGAATGCTAAGCTGGGCCAGTGTAAGGGCTTGGCATCATTTTGATGGTGGTGGTGATGGAGAAATGGTGGCAAATGACTCATCCAGGAGCACTGTACCTACAGTGCCATGAGGCTCATGTGCTGTCTTCCCTTCATGAAGGAGGAACCTGAACCCCAGGGGCTGGATCATTTTCCAAGGGGTGTAACATGCCAGGTGTGCACCAGGTTTCTGCTATGACTATGTGCTCAGTAACAAGCAAGACTCCAAGGTTGGTGAATGTGTAAGTGCTTTGTTTCCTCACATCCAGGCCTGCAGAGAGCCCAGTCTCACTTGGGGCTCACGTGTCTGGTCATCCCTGAATGGCACTGCCTTGCAACCTGTGGCTCCTCAGGTGCGTGTTTCTCACAGCAGATGATAGAGTGTAGAGCCAGGTCCAGATATTATGCTGATTGTGCCCTCACATCTTATCTGTTAGCAGCTGTACCCAGGCTGTTCACAAGGCAAAACCCTGGGCCAGAGACTCCAAGAAATAAGCTCTACAACCACAAGTCTGACATGCTGCAGTAAAAGACAGAAACGGGGACCACACACCACCTACCTCTGGCAACACCACCAGCAGAGTCCAGATTCATGCTGCTGGCTCTGAGAACGTACTTTCTTTGAACCGACATGTCCATGGGGACCAACAGGGCTCAGATATGAACTCTGCCTCCCAGAGGCCAGAGACTTCCACCTTTGCCAGGTACCCACGTGCAGTGGCCACTGAAGTGTAGGGAATCACAGTTTGTCAGTAGTCTCTTCATGGAACACGGATCTGCCCTTCTGGTCTCCGCAGCTCTGGCCCAGGCCACCTTCCAGTCCATCCCTGCAGCCCCATCCCAGGGCTGAGTGCATTTCACAGCCACTGCCTGTCCTGCCCCCAGGGGACAGAGTGGTGGGACTGTCTTCTGCCACGGCCTCACAGGGGCACCAAGAGGCATTTCAAAGATAGTTTTTAAAACATGGAGACAGGACAGATAAGGAAACTGAAGCTACAAAGGGAGATTTGCATGCAAGCAAATAGTAGGTCCCAGTGCCCATGACCTCCTGCCGGACTCTCACCAGGACCTCCCCTGGTCACTTTCCCACAAGCCGGAGGCATTATTGTGCATATAGATAGATAGATAGATAGATAGATAGATATAGATATAGATATAGATATAGATATAGATAGATATATATAGATATACACACATATATGTATATGTGTGTATTTCTGTGTGTGTGTATACATGTGTGAAGTGTGTATGTGTGTGCATGCATGTGCATATGCATTTGTGGTGTGCATGTGTGTGCTATGCAGGTGTTGCATAAGTGTGTGGAAGCATGCACGTGCATGCATATGTACCTGTGTGCTTGTGTGTGTGTGTGTATATAGGGTATGTATAGTGTGTACAAGTATACATATGGGCATGTGCTTGTGCATGTGTGCACATGTGTGCTTTGTGCACAAGTGCATGCATGGTATGTGTGCTATGTACATTTGCATATGTGGATGTAGATTTATGCTTGTGCATGTGTATAGTGCATGGGTGTCTGTGCATGTATGTATGGTGTGCACATGTGTGTACCTGGGTGTAGTGTACACATGTGTGCATGTCTATGGCGTATAGTCATGCAGGTGTCTGTATGGGTGCATGTCTTTGTGCCTGTGTATGTGTGTGCATGGTGTGCAGGCACACATGTATGTATGTGAGTATATGTGCAAGTGTGCTTGTATATGTATCTGGGTGACACACGTGTGGGCTGCAAGAGCAAGGGTGGGGTGGGGCCATGATTGAGTAAGAACGATCAGCAGCTCCCTGCAGAGATGATTTGAGGGTGATATGCTAGGGCTTCACTAAACAAAGGCCCGGCCTGCTGGCTGGTCTCTCCAGAATGCCCACTGAGGTATGAAATTAAGTCAGCTGCTGTTTCTTGGCTGAGCTGATGACCAGTGCTCCAGCTACAGGGACGAGGACTTGTGCTTTCCACCATGCCCAACCCCAAAATGTGTCACTCATTGCTGGTGAGACTCCATGGCCATACCAAGGACATGGACTGACCACAGGTGACATCCAGGGACCAACCCCACCCTACAATGTTCTATTTCACTCATCTGACCTCAGGCTGGGGAGGCTGGAGAGACCCTGAAGGGGAAAGCCCAGGCCTCTTGGGGAGGGCAACCCTCAGTCACCTCCTGGGCCACCAAGGACCTAGGGATGGCTGAGGAGTCCACAAAGGGGCAGAGACCAGAGAACCAAGAGGGCCTTTTCAGCAGTGACAATGAATCTTGGGTGGGGGGTTCACTAGGGCAGTGTGACTATGACCCTGGGAACCAGTAGGCCACAAGGAGGGAGCACCCTGGGTGTCTACAAGTACCATGACCAGCTTTGCAATGGTGTGCCAATGGTGTTGGCAGTCAGGATGTGGACAGTTGTCCAGAGGGACATTTGCAGTCCAAAGCAGCTAGAAAGGGGAGAAGCTTCCCTGGGCTGACCCTCAACCCTCTGTCTCCATGCCCTGCTGGCTCTAATGGAGCTCACGGCAGGAAAGAAGTATCTTCTCTTCTCAAAAAAAAAATTGTTTTGCTGTTCTCAGGTGTTCTGTTGTTACGGTTGTCATTAGCAGTGTGTTTGAACACTTTTAAAAAGTCATGGTACTGTGATTAGGAGCAAATTTGATCACGATTATGAATTCTTGGTGGGAGTAGAAAACTCCATAGTTAGCCAGATATTTCTCTGGCCTGCTGGTGGTCTGTCCACTTCCCACCAAGGGCTTCTTTCCACCACAGTGTCAAAAATGCAACATTTACGTGATGAATCTTATTTTGCTGCAAGAGGGAAACATTCTGCAAAGTTGACATTTGTGATAATATATTATGTCAGGTGAAATAGGCAAGAAGTTAATTAAAGTCAGAGAGTTAATTAATGAGATCCAGTGCACATTAACGATCATTACCTCATCTGAGAGGAGTAATTAAAGTGGCGTTGCTGGTGTTTCTCTATTCTCCTAGGTGGCATGTTGACATATCACATAAGTCACTCAACGTTGGAGAGGTGGCCCCACCCCCAACTCTGTGCAACAGCTGGAACAGCTGGATGAAGCAGCCATGGCAACTAGGTTTGTAGGTAGCATCACCATGGGCCAAACCCATGTCTGGTGCAGCAGGACACCCAGAGAAGCCATGGACACTGGAAGATGGCCAGGTTGTGACTATGAGTTGGGAGAGGACAATAAAGGCCAGTGCCAGCCTGCCCTTGGCTGGGTGAGCAGGAGGATAGCAGCTCCAGCAACATCTGTGCCTGCCTAAGTATTAATAGCACACTTCACTCTCCAAGTGCCCCAGTTTGGCCAGAAAATAGCACGGTCACTCTAGAGCTTAGACATTTAGACTTAAGTGTCCAGCACAGGACGACTTTGCCTGTCCCCTCACTGATTGCCCCACATGTCAGGATCAGCAGGCACTGGCTAGGTCTCAGTGAGTGGGCAGCATCATGACGAGCAGGGATGCTGCCTGGCTAGCAGGTGGGAAACACAGCTCCAGCCCTCATCACAGAACCCTGAAGGAACCACTTCCCCTGCCCTGCTCTCTCACTGGTGAAACAGGAACTGACTGCAGCCCCTCACGCACAAGGCTGGCCTGAGGCTCTCTACACTGAGGCACAAGGTTCTCTGTGCAAACCACTGGTACACACAGCTGTGAGAGGGGCCAGCAGAGGGACCTGGGCCCCTGTGTCACTCCACTGGCCCTTGGCTCCCCATAATGTGCTCAGTCAGGCTCAACACACAGAGCTGGGGGTAGTATGATGTGAGAGTCCTGCAAGGGTCTGACCTCATGCACAGCGATGGTACCAAGAGGTGGCCCTCAAACACAGAGCTCAAACTGAACCTCTAAAAAAGAGATGGGGGGCACAGGAGGATCCTCCAAGAGTGGTGTTTGCTGAAGTGTATGTGACTGCAGCTCTGAGCCACAGCCAGCTTGGGGATCGGGTATGGAGCACCCCAGCTGGGGTGGGGGAGCAGACAGAGGGACTGCACACAGGGCTGAAGTACTAAGCCCTAGCAAGGGCCCTGAAGACTTGCAAGAACTTCGGCACCTTATTTTGTGTGAGCCATGAAAATTCTTGAGGAGAGTAGCTCTGGCAGATACCTACTTATGACAGCCTGGCAGGGCTCAGAGCCCCTCTAGACTTTCCTCTCCGGAAATTAGGCAATATCCTTCATGGGGCCACAGAAGGACTCCCCTGGTCCCAGGAGGTGAACCCTGCAGACAACCCAGCATGCTGCTGCACTCTTGGACCCACATGAGCAAACGCAGGGAAGACTGTGCAGGACATCCAACACAAAGCAAAAGGCCTCCTGCATTCAAGGGGACAGGGGTACAGAAAGAGGGAGCCCCCCAGAAGGCTTGGGGTACTGGAGTACAGGCCCCGGCCAGGGCCTCAGAGAGGGGACTGGCCCCATGGCCTGGGAGGAGGACATCATGCAGGCACATGGTAGAAGAGACACAGACATTCAGGAGTTGCCCTGAGAGGAGAAACGAGAGTTCAAGAGTAGGAGGTCAGAGATCGTGGCAGGGCCTGGTGACCTACGGAGTGGCAGCTCTCATGGGAGGCAGGAGCCACTGGGAGAGGCCAAGTGTGGTGCAGGGTGGCCTGGGGAACACTGAGCATTCAGGGTTTACACACAGGGTGCAGGCAGCTGGTCAACCACAAATGCTTCAGCCTTGCTAGATGGCCAAGGGCTCAGGAAGACCCAAGCTACCATTTTCCACTCCTGTTCTGTCCAAGTCCACAGCCATCTAGAGTTGAGGCCTCAGGCAGAAGACTCCTTCACAAAGCCTCAGTGTCAATACCTGCAGCGTGGGTGTCTAGCAGACCCAGGATGACACACACAGCCACCTCCCTGAGGCCTGTCTCAGCCACTTGTCACTCTTGCTTTGGCTGTGTGTCTCTTTAGCAGGAAAACATCTTTAGTTCTAATTTATTATCATCTCTCTGCTCTGTGGCACCATTAAGGTTATTTATTATCATCATAATTGTTATTCAACCAGGAAAGCCTGGTGGGCCTGAGGGCTGAGGACCTGTCAGAGATGGGGCTGAGCTGATTCTGGAACTGCCTTTCCCTTCCTCCTAGCTCTGGGCCTGGGTTTCTGCTGAAGCCTCAACCCCACACACCCACAGCCTGGGCTACTGCTATCAGCTTGCTCTGTCCCCCTATCTTGTGTAGGGGCCACGTGCAGTGCGTGGGTTCACCCCAAAGGAAAGCACTGATCCACAAGATGCTGCTGCAGCAGGGGAAGACACAGAGGCCATCAGTATAAGAAAAGTGAGCTTGAGGGCTGTTGCCAGGCTGGGCAGGGCAACTGTAGTGGTGTGGCAGGACCATAGGAAAGGACATGGAACAGAGACTGCAGGGCCCTGGTGTTCTGGCGGCATGGAAAGGAGCAGCCTGCACAGGAGTGCACAGCCTTTCCAAGAGCAAGGAAGTGGTCCTGTGCTCAGGTGCCTTATGATGGCTCAGAAAGGCAACCTGCTGAGCCATGCCTGCGCCACCCCCCAGCAATGCTTCCTGCACCTTTCCCCAGCACACAGCTCCCCGCAGCACACGCCTCGTCTCTCAGACATGCCTCCCTACAGCTCACCTCTCTTGTAACACACACTTCCCTGCGGCATGCGCCTTCCCCCAGCACAGCCCCTCAACATGCAGCTCTCTACAGCACACACCTCCGCACAGGCACTCGCTTTCCCTAGCATGGGAGGCTGCTGGCTCAGCGAGACCTGTGGGGTCCACAATGGGCCAGATTCACCCAGAGTGAGCAGAAGTCCAGGACCAGCGCTTTCACTGCAGAGAGCAGAGCAGGCAGAGTGTGGCCCAAGGCTCTGGGTTTTTTTGGCTCCATAAAAACAAATTGCTGATGGTTCTGCATAATTAACAATATCTAGTAATTAGAGCTTGAACTGCGCAGGATGCATGGACTATGGGGTTTTCAAAAATAGCAGCAGACACACACTGCACACACATGCACACACACGTGCACACTGGCTCATGTGCACACAAGCACTCCCAGGAAAACAAACACAGAAGCCCCAAGAGAGGTGAGGGCACCTTCTAGTCTTTAGGTCCTTTGGGTCTTGGAGACCTATCTGCCCACAGGCAAAGGCTGAGAGGCAGAGGAAGGGAGAGCTAGAGAGGGAAGAAGGAGAGCAAACCCCATACCTGGATATCGGGGCCTGGCTTCATCTCCCCCCTCCCTCTTTAGCTCCCTTCTCTATGCACTACATTCCACAAACCTTGCACCTTTCACTTGGGGGCCTCTGACCTGAACCCCCGTCTCTGCCTGCTGCTTCCACTCAGTCTTACAGGCCCAACCCTGGTGGCCCCTTCCTCTGAAGCCCTCACTTCCTGCCCTGGTGCCCTTGGCTCCATAACAGACCACGTGTCCCCATGCAGCATTCCCCAAGGCCTGGAAACGGCACATGCTCCTGGTTCCCCACCACAAGGTGATCCTCACAAGCCAGGAACAGTAGATCAGTTACTCCCATAGGCACAGGATTCGGCTTGGCCTGGGAAGTCTCTTTGTAGTGGTACTTTTACAGCTTGGATCCCGTATGCCACTCCCAGCCTTGGCTTGGTCCTCTGAGCAAGCACAAGGGTGCCCCATTTCAGGGCCTTTGTACCTGCTGTCCCTCATCTTGGAGTCTTCCCCAGATGCCTGCATGGCTCACTCAGGACTCAGCCAGAATGTTCCCTCCTCAGGGTGTCCCATTGCCCCAGCCCCACCCTCCAGCAGACTCCCTGTCACTTTCCATTGGCAGCCCTGTTTTGCTGTCCTCACAGCACTCTGTTTGCTGAAGCCATCCTGTGCAAACATGGTCTGCACCCAGCCACTCCGCTTGGGTGTGGGGTGGCAGGCAGGGCCTGGACTCTCTTCTCACTCTACCAGCATCATCAGCACCCAGAGTGGTAGGAGGATCCTCATGGGACCTGGGGATGGTGCCGTCCTTGGGGTGAACAGCACTTGTGCCTCACTCCCAGAATGTGCCTTGCTCACTCCTTCACCTATCAGGGCCCTCCCAAACCTCAGAGGGCTCAAACCAAATGTCCCTTCCCTTGTAAGTGTGAAGTTCGCCCTTTGACACCTTCTGTCTCCAGGACCCAGATGTGGAGGGCAAGGAACACCCAAAGCCTCCCTAAAATAATCAAGACAAATCAGTGAGAGGGCAGGCAGCATCACTAAGTCTCCCCTTTGTGCTAAAACAAGACACTGGGGGTCTCCTCTAGAGGCCAGAGGCCAGCATGGAGACCCAAGAGCCTGCAGCATCTTCTGGAACCTTAGAGCAGCTCATTTCTTCTTGGAGCCACTACTCCAATCCCTGACTCTGTCTTCACACACCCCCTTCCTTGTAGGTCTCTGTGTGTCCCTTCTGTCTTCATAAAAGCCACGTCACTGAGCACCCTATTCCTCATCTCAAGGTCTTTAATCACAACTACAAAAGCCCTTATTCCAAGAAAGTTCATAATCTGAGGTTCTGGTGGGACAGATCTTGTGGTGGGGGCACCATTCAAGGCATTGCAGGACCAGCAATGGCGGCTGCTGGGGAAACTTCTGTGGTGCCAGTCAGTCTGGCCCTCCTTGTCCACGGCGATGGACAGTGGTCTGGCCACACCCACCCTCTCTGCTCACTCCTCTGACCCCAAGTTAACCAACAGAGCAAAGGGCTGCATCACTGCTGCTGCTGCAAGGTAAGATCCCAAGGCCCAGGAAGGCCTCAGTCATCCCAGTGGACCACTGGGAGCGAGGAGGACAGGCCACCAGGGCACCTTTGTTCTGTCTTCTCTTGGGTACTTCCAGAAGTGAATGTTCTGATCCAGAACTGGCTAGCCCAGTTTGGAGCTCAGTTTGGAGCCTACCTATGTACAACTCCAGGAACAGCAGGGTGACGTCAGGCCCTATGGCTCAACCTCTGATAGAGAACCTGGAATGAATAGATTTTTAGGAATGGGGCGATGACCTGTGAATGTCTGCACACACTGGCCTGGTTCCTGCCTTTCCTCCTCCACAGCTTCTGCCCAGCCCACCTGTGTCAAGAGCCCACCCAGCTTCCCTGAGAACTGCCTGGGGAACTTTTAAATGATGGTTTCCCCAGAAGATTCTGACGCTATTGGTCTGGGTGGATCTTGGCAAGGGAGCTGAAAAGGCTTGGAAACTGAGATGGAGGGTGTGTATCAGGGGCCAGTGAAGGGACTTGTAGCAGGGGTTTACAAGGGAATAGGTTTAATACAGGACACATAATTTATAGGATTATTCTGTAATAGTCACCCAAAAATGTAGAAGAGTGCAGGAGAGCTGTCTACGCAGTAGAGATCCCAAATGATCCAGCTGAGGAGTTGGATCCCACAGCAATGTCCTGCACGAGTCCAGTTGAAGACCTAGAGCCCATGGCAATGTCCTCAACAAGTCCAGCTGGAGGCCTACAGCCCATGACAATGTCTCACAGGAGTCTGCTTCAAGGATCTATGCTGGGAAGACCCAAAGGTCAGTGAGGGAAGGTAGAGGATCTGTGCTAGTGGGATGAGGGATCTATGCCAGCAGGCTGAGGGATCTGCACTAGAGTCAGGAAGTGATGTTCAAGGTAAGGACCAGAGCTCCCCAGAAAAGAACTGCAGCCATCCTCAGTAACAGTGAGAATCTGAGCATCTCTGATGATAACATCTGGGTTCATATCAGGAAAACCAGTGTGACAAGCTTCTCCAGAAGGATCAACAACACACCATCTTCCCCTCCAGTTCTCCTTTTTATGCTGCTGCTAGCAATCCTCAGGTGGGCCTTCCACACCCAGCACCAGGCTGATTCAGTTCAGCTGGGTGTTACAAGCTGACCATTAGTTAATCCACTATAGGACTGATTCCACTGGGGAGGGAGCAGCTTGTGTGCAGGAGAGGGGGCAGCAATGGTCACCCAGCACGTGTGCATGCATGACAAACCCAGTGAATGTTCAAGAACCACCCACTGAGGATTCCTGGACAGACTGTGTGTGTCCTTCCCACAGGAAACTGGGCATGCAGGGAGAAAGCACAGGTGGCAGGGGGAGGGGCCCACAGGGGCTGGGGGTCACGGGGACACCTGGGCCATCATCTCCCATGGGTTCTGAAACCTTTAGCTGGAAGGGGCCTGGCAGCACACAGGGCACTGCAGGAGGAGGGCAGCTGCTAGTTGTGAAAGTGTCTGAAATTTTCTGGTGTGGTGTGAAGCAGGCAGCCGAGTCCCCAATCATGTTTATTCTTTACTTCCCTGGGACACGCTCATGCATAGCCAAGAAGATTTAAAATGTTTATGCATGATGTGGCCGGAATAAAGCCAGCCAAGTCATCATTATTACTGAGAGGCAAGATGCTCGCTGTAAGTGGTTCCTCCCAGAAATCACAGAGAGAACCTCAGACATCTAGGGCACTTAGAGTAGGGATTGGGTGGAGAAGCAGTCCCAGCCCCGCTCACCCAGGTAGATGGTGGGACAGCCCTGAAGACCCTTGTCCTTTATTTCCAGGTCCAGAAAGGGCTATCGGGCCACTCCCCTGCCCATTTCCACTCAGTGTGCCATCCTCTCCTCTGGGACAGGCAGAGAGGCCTCCAGGATCCATTACCTACTGACCCCCACCTGAGCTAGGTGTGTGCGCACCCATTTTCCCATTCAAGATCCCAGCCTGGGATGTTGGCGCTCTGCCCCTATTTTACTACTGAAGAGCTAAGGCCAAGAATGTGGAGGGATTTTGCTGTGGTCACATAGCTTCTGAGTGGCAGTGGGTTCCTGCCATCCACTCAAGCTGTGCCCTTTACAAGGACATATGACAAGTGTCTTTTCCCCAAGGCCACTGCTGAGGCTTTCTCCCAATGGGGACAGCTGGGTAGGCGGCTGGGCCAGCCAGAACCCACACAAAAACTGGAGAGGGAAGATCTGACCCTTGTCAATTGGAAAAGGAGGCAGCTTGAGTCTTCAGGCCAAAGATAACAGGACAGGGAAGAGATAAGGACAGAGTGGAGACAGCCAGGGCAGCATGAGAATATGGTGAGGTCCCCATCACTGTAAGGGTCCAAGGACACTGTGGAACACCCAGATCTGCTGCTCAGTGGGTGACCTTCTAGAGGTTCCTGGTCTCTCCCTTCCTCAGCTTCCTTTAGCTATGACATGGGTACAATCCTAGCACCTTCTGCTGGTGGTAGCAAATGGTGAGTGATATGAGCTAGTGGGTTAATGGCCATAAGCCCTCATCACAGTGCCTGGCCACAGCGAGCTGCAACCCCCTGGTCTCCTCCCCACCCTTCTTACCCACACCCCCCAGGAAGGTGGTGATAGGGAGCACAGAGGGGGCCAGAAGTCAACGTACCAAATGCTCCAATAGAGGTAAAAGTGCTCCGCAAGACAAAGGGTCTCTAGTAGAAATCGACTTCTTCCGAATTCTAAGAGAAATGTTTTCTCCCTCAGATAAAAGCCCTTCTGAGTTGCCACACACTGTGTGCAGGGTACAGACACACTATGAGCTCGCAGACACTTGGCCCCAAGCAGCCATTCTCAGAAAGCACCTACTGGATGTGTTTCAGCAGAACAAGGGAGAAAAGAATGAAAAAAGGGTATGTTCATTCTCAAAAATGGGGAACTTATTGCAGGAAAAGGGATTTCTTGGCCTCTGAGTTCTTCTTGTACTGGGGTATAGTCTTTGCCTCTCCATTGTGGACCTCAAAGGCCTTTGCTATCCTCCTACTCTGGAAAATTTCACACTATTTCTTGGCTAATTTCCTCCCTGTTTTTCATGTTCATGCTTTCAGGGACTTAGAAGTTGAATTTCCTTAATTGATTCTCTAATTTCTTGAGGTTTGTTCCCATTTTTCCATGAAGTTTCTATTTTGGGTTTCTGAGCCAGTTTCCCCACCTCCCTCTCCCATCCATGCTGGTGACTTCCTGGTTTGTGCTGTCCTGCTCTGGCTGCCGGTCCACGGTACATCGCAGGCTCACCTGTGGACTCAGGAGTATGGGGCCTGGGGTGGAGGAAGCTGTTCTCTGCTCCCTGTAGACACTCTTCTTCTACCCTGCTCCCTTTCCTGCTCCCTCTGACCCAAGTCAGGACACAGGACCTTCTCCATAAATCCTGAGAGGGCCAAGAGCCTGTGACACATGCTCAGATAGACTTTGGTAAACACAGAGAATCCCAGACTCAGTGGCCACCACTGCCGTCTGGCACTTATGGATGAGATTCAGGAGAGAAGACACCCTGCTTGGGCTTGCCCCTCAGCCTCATGGACCCAGGGCCCTGAAAAATGATAACTAGAGCATCCATCTTCCATCCAGCAAAGCCCCCACAAAGTCAGACGTTTGTGCATCTTTCAGTCCTTGCTGCTCTCTGAGCAAGGAATTTCCTATGTAGGAATGTAAAATGCCCCTGTACCTTATCTTTGCACATGGGCTGCCAATAGCTCATCTCTACTCCTGTTAGCTAGAAACCTCAGCAGGTCTCCAGGAGGAAGTTCCAGGGAAATCCTGGCTTGGCTGGGTTGGAGGAACAGTGCTGAAAATGCCTCATGAGTAGCAGCAGGTGACTGGCTTAGGTCCTGTGGGCAACCAAACCCCCCAATCAGGCCATCAGAGGAATCTGTGATAAGGAGGTACTTACAGTGGCACAGACCAGACAGGGAGCCTCAGTAAGGTCCATGATGTGTTCAAGGACGAGTGGCAGCTAAGAGATGCCACTACAGCTAGTACCACCAAGATGAAAGTCAGGAAGCATTGCCAAGACCCAGGGAAAGCAGCAAGAGGAGGCTTCCTGATAGGCAGAAAAGGAACCAGGGGGTAAACATAACCCACACCTTTCTCCTACCCCCCCAGTTAGTGCCTCCCACTTGCAAAGCCCACCAGAAATGAGAGGGAAAGGGCATTAATACATTCCTTAAAGACACAGGAAGTGGGAAGTGGGTCAAAAGGGCCAGAGGGAGATGATCCAGGCCAGGATCGTGATGGTGATGGTGATGGTGATGGTGATGGTGATGGTGATGATGGTGACCATGGTTGAGATGGTGGGGTGGTAAGCATGTTGATGGTGGTAGAGATAATGGTAACCATTATCATGTGAGTGGTAGTGGTAGCGCCCATGGTGATGGAGCTATGGTAACCATGATGATGTAGGTGGTAACCATGGAAATGGCAATGGTGATAATGGTAACCATTGTCATGTAGGTGGTGGTAACCATGGAAATGGTGATAGTAACTATGGTGGAGATGGTGGTGGTAACCATGATGATAGTGGTTATGGCAGTGGTAGTCATGATGCTATTGGTGACAGAGAGTTCCTGAGATTGGTTGTCTTTAATGGGCCCATGGAATTGTCAGCCCTGAGGTCCTCAAACCAGACTGCAGTCAAGCTACACAACTCTGCAGCACAGACTTCAGTGTGGGTGAGTGACCCTAGGCACACAGTACATACCTACCTCTATCCACCATGGTCAACGCCACCCACAGACTCTACAGGAAGAGGCAAGGCCACAGAAGAGGGAATCAGAGCCTGTTGGAAGGGTGGCCTGGCTGCCAAGCTGCAGACCCCGCAGCCTTCTCCACAGCCTCCCCATAGTCAGCACTGCCACTAGTCCTCCTGTCTGTAATTGGAGGCTGCTTAATTAGAGCCAATTTTCTTTGGATCCAAACAGTGATTACTGCCTCATACAGGCACTCAGGACAGTGGTGAATACCCCAACAAGCTCCCAGCAAAGAGAGGATGGGTGTCATGAGTACAGCAGTGCCCTCAGCTTGCCAGGGCTCTGGTGTGGCTGGCTGGTCCAGCTGTTCAGTCCTGTGCCATAGGCAGCTGGAAAGGCAAAAGCTCCAGGCACAGGGCAAGCAGGGACAGCCTTCAAGCCCTTGGCAGGGGTGACCCCCAGGAAGTCACTTCACTGGCAGAATCTCAGTTCCCCTGCACTTTCAGGAGATGGTCAAGGCTGCCTCCTCGCAGGGCTGTGCATATGAATGAGGCATCATTGTCCCCACAAGAGCCTGTAGACCGTAGGGGGTGAGGGGCCACATCTGCCTTTCCTCTGGCCCAAATCACCTGCACTTACTGGTCTGATAAAGATCACTCCACATCCATTATCCTCTCACTGATGAAATTTTCCCCACAGTGACCTTGGGCTGCCGCATACCCAAAGGTTCCGGCAAAGCCTGGCCCAAGCCTCAAAGGACAGGCAACTTGACCACCATCGGTCAAGTAAAATCTGGTGCACTTGCAGCTGGGGAGGCCCAAAGGATTAAGCAGATGGTGGCATTCTCCAGCCTCCACCCGATTCCTACCCTGGGGATCATCTGAGCTGCCAGCCATGGCCCGGGACCACTGCACCTGCTTGAGAGGACAGTGCAGGAGCTCTGCCTCCCCACTGTGAGGCTCAGGATAAAGATTCCCTCCTCACTGACCTTAGTGCCCAGGTTAGGGTCATTGGGGTGACATAGGCCATCCAGGCATACCTGGAAGCAGAAAAATGATGACTAGCACTGGACAGTGAACACTTACCCTTAAAAGTTATTTGTCATTTATCTGACATTCAAATTTAGCTGGGCGTCCTGCAGTCCTAGATGATAACTCTATTCTGGGGTCTTGCATCAAACCAGAGGTCCTCATGGAGCAGTGGACCTTTCCCCACAGGAACTCCCAAACAACAGGCCAAGTGTTCTCTGTCAACATGATTGTCTGAGTGAGGTTCTATCTTTCCTTTGGACTGGGCACCCCCAAAATGAGACGTGTTTCCATCCTCGTAGCCTGGAATGCCCTCAAATGTCCATCTTAACAAGCAGGCACAGAGGACATAAGCCTCCTTAGAAGGAACTCCTGAGTGAGCCCCTACCCCACCCCTCTGGGGCAGCAGGGCAGAGGTTTGCTGGCATCCCAAATGTTTCCACACCCATGGCCCCTGGGAGCTCAGCCACTGTCCCTGCCCTTTCCCCTACCTCCTGCCCTACTTTCAGAGTCTGGGGTCTGAGAGACGCTCTCTTGGGATCATAATCCAACATTGATTTTATCCGTTTTCATTAACGCCCTCACTGCAGGAGCTCTTACCTTGCCCTTCACTTCAGAGTGAGTCAGCTCTGACCTGCACCTCACTCCCAGCAGCCAGGGCCCCTCGCGTCAGGAGCCTGAGGCCCTCCCTGCTTGTTCTGGAGTCCCTGCCTTCCCAGCTGCCCCAGGACATAGGGCTGAGAAGCTGGACCAGTCAGGGACAGCAGCACTCCAGGGAGCTGAGGGCATCCCTGCACCCACGGGACCCATCCTCTCCTCCCTTGGGAGTTTGTGGGAGTAGTCACCACTGTCCCCTGACTGCCTGAGCATGACAATAAACATTGTTTTGATCCGAAGCAAGTTGGCTTTAATTGAGCAGCCTGCATTTAGAGAGTGGAAGACCTAGTGCTTCAGAAGAGGCTGTGGGGTCCACAGCATGCATCCAGGCCACCCTCCTGCCAGGTTTGGTCCTCTGGCCCTGTCTGGCATACAGGAAGCTCTTCTCTGAACTACACCCCACTCTGGTCTCCATGCCCCACCCCAATACACTGAGCTTCCTTCAGCTCCCTGAGCTCCAGAGGCCAGGGTCTGTGATAGTCTTTAGGCCTGAGAGTAGAAGTCACACTTTCCCATCCACAGGATCACTCTAGGGCTTCTGGTAACAGGGGCACGAGAAGCTCCAGGCTGAGTGTGCCAGTGTAGACCCTACTCATCAACCTTGCAGTGCCTCCAGATCCCAGCGTCCTGGTCCTAGGCATGCCCTGGGGAAGCTGCTGATTTCTTAGCTGGAGGCCCCAAGAATCTGCAGGGGCAGGGTTCAAGAGTGATGGGAGGGCAGGAGCCCTAGAGGGACTGGCCAGAAGTTCCCCAGCAACTAGGACAGGATAGGCCTAGAGCCCCCCCAACACACACACACACCCAGTGCACACACCCCAGACCTTCTAAGTACACAGATTTCAGTCCCAGCCCCAGTTCTTATCCCCTTGAGCCTCCTCCGGAGCCAGGTGGGGCCTCCTTTCAGAAACAGGAGCCAAGCAGCAAGGCACTTTAGATCTATGTGACTCGGCTCAGCTTCATTGGCAAAGCCTCACTGGCTCCCAGTTCAATTCTTTGTGATGCACATTCTTCTTCCCTGGGCCACCTCATTTAACCCTGCCTCACTGTGCATGGCCATCGCGATAACCTATGTCCAGTATGGACTTACACCATGAGAAGACACCTTGTCCTCTGGGGCCCAGGCCAGGGATCAAGGTGGTGATGATTTCAAGGTAGAGATGATTTAGGGCCAGATGGGTTCTGTGTCCAGGGCTGTAGTTCAGGATGGGGGGCCCCAGTCACTCAACCTTGGACTCATCTAGGTGGCCACCCCAAAGGGAAGGGAACAGATTTCATGATGACTCAGAGCACAAGGACACAAGCTCTAGACAGGGAAACTCAGGTCTGTCCCTATTCAAATCACACTGGGCCTCAGTTTTCTTCTCTGAAAATGGGTGTAATATCACCCCTGACATGAGAGACAGGGTAGCTGGCTGGTCCCAGGTGACTCTTCACTGCAGACCAGCCAAGCATGGTGGCTCTCCCATGCTTTGTTCCACTCTGGTGAAAGGCCCAGGACTGACCCCAGACTTCCCTGGACCCAAGTCCCTTCTGTGACTTCTAGGGCCAGGCAAAATGTGGGTGAGCTGTGTAGCTGCTGAAGCTCAGAGGGGGAGACTCAGGCACTGCTGGCCACCAGGCCTCCCCGGTGAGGAAAGGCAGTTTGGAGAGAGAAGGGGTGGGTGTTCAGAGGTAGGATTTCCTGGGGCCAGCTCTTCTCCTAGGAGACCAGACCTTGCCCAAGGAGAAAGCACCTGCTGGGCCTCTGCCAGAAGTCACCTTGTCACCACCACTCCAGCCACCTGCATCCTGCACAGCTGTGCCCAGGGTTTGTGCAGAACCCAGATGCAGGGAAGACAAGGCTCACAGCCCAGGGCAGCCTGAGCACTCAATCTGGGCCCTGCTGTGCTCAAGAGGTTTTAAGGATCTCAGCCACAAGGTTCTCCTGTTAGAAACTCCCCACCCTGGCCTCAGAGCCCTTTGTGGCCTGACTGTGGCCCTCTACCTTCCCCACTGCAACTACCAGAGCTGTCCCCTGAACCAAAGACCACAAGCCATCCACCCTCCTCACTAACCTTGCCATGGGTGCCCCATACCCCAGACATGCACTCAAGGCTCCTGCTGACACCACCTTGTGCCAACCGCACTGAGCAGCATGCCCTGCCACCTCAGAGCGCTATGGCACCTCAGACCCCAGACCAACTCATCACCCAAAGCCTGCTCAACATTGTGTTCCTTTGCACCTGGACCTCAGGTGGCTTCCCTTGACACAGACCCTGGCTTATTCCAGAGGTGATGCCTGGAGAGACCATGGGGTGGGAAGGAGGCTGGTAGAACAGATAGGAAGGGTTGGTACAAGCCATCACTGCCATGGGCAGCGAGGGTCATTCGCTAGAAAGCTGGGAAGGCCCTTCCATCAATGTGGGTCTGGGGCTGCTCCCGCTCCTGAACTGTGAAACCCCAGTTCTTCCAGCCCTTGTCCCCAGGAGGTAACACAACTCAGGGTCCAGGAAAGAGGGGCACTCAGGGGTTGTATGCTGAGGCCAGCAGCTGAGGGGACAATGACATCTCAGCACCTGACCTCTCCCCTAGTGCCACCTGCACGCATGCAACACATGCTCACACACACACACATGTGCACATATACCTCCTATAGGCATGTGCATGCCCCTGCCCACAGGACACCAGGCTTTTTCTCTGGTGTCTTCAATGCCCCACCCCCACAGTGACATGGCTCCCACCTCAAACGCCTTGGAGCAGTCACTGCTTGGGTGATTTGCAGTGCCCCACCCTTGGAACCTCCAGCACCTGGCACAGTGATGGTGTGTGCTGTTCAGTGCGCAAACTGACCCAGCAGTTAAGGAGTTAACAGGAAGCCGGCCAGTAGCGTCCGCCTCCCTGGCCACTGAGAAGGGTAGGCAGCCACTGTGTAAAGTCTGAGCCCACTTGGCCTTGGGGCAGAAGCCAGGTCTGGAGGTCCCTGAGTGGCAGGGAGGCAGGGCCCCACTTTCCAATCAGGCAGAGGGAAATGAGTTCCTTTAGATCAGGGTGAGAGAGAGGGGAGCACTTAGGAAGGAGAAATTACAAAATTCTGAATAATCGCCTCTTAAAAGCACTTTAAATCTCAGAGGTGAGAGGCCCCTTCAGTTTAATTGATTTTCAGGCACCAAATCCTTGGGCACCAAAATGACACTAGTGCAGGAGAGGGTCTTGGCCAGTTCCCCAGAGCCTGCCACTCTTTAGCTCTGATCGGGTCAGAGAGAAGCAGCGCATCTGGGGGCAGAGACCAGGGCCAGCCCAGCCCTGCCCACCTCTGCTAGACCCAGCAGGGCCCAGAGATGCTCACGCTTCGGTTAGGCTGTGTGTTCATGGGACACGTGATGACCAATAGCAGCCATTTTCCTGCACGGGGACAGCAGACTCTCACTGTGGTCCTCTTGCCCAGGGTACATGTGCCCTCAGCTGTGTTTCTCACCAGGGTAGGGTTTCGACAGCCTCTAGGAACTGCTGTCAAGCTCAGCCCCAGAGAAAGACAGAGCAGGGACTTTAACAGTGAAGACCATGGGGGAGCTAATATGAGGTCAGGTTGGGGGTAATCACAGGAATCTGCCTAGACAAGCTGCGTCTGCCTGTGAAAGGTTCACAGCACAGGTGTCCCGGGGCTGGAACCCAGGGCATCTCTGTGGCTGTGACCTCATGAGGTGGAACAGAACCAAGCTGGGCTGGGATCAGTGCAGCTAGTGGCCAGCCCAGATCTCCATGTCTTCAGTGGCTATCCTAGGCTGGACCAGCAAAGGACTCAAGCCTGGACCAACAAAGTCCGTCATTTGTTTTGATGATTGATAACAAAGATGATGAATAAAAGTATTATAAATGTAATCTGGAAGATGTAGCTATAGTTTGGGTATCAGGAAGGAAATTAACGTGGCTTCCAGTTAAAAGGGGCTGGGCCAGGCAAAACTGCATAGTTGGATCCTGAGAGATCAGAAAACAATTTCTGAAACGTGGACTGATTATGTGTGTGTTCTTTCTTCACACTGGCTACATATTTCCTTTCAGGAGTAGGAAGGCAGACCACACATAGAACTAGGGCTTTTTCAGAAATGGAGAGTGTGTCTTATTTATCTTGCTAAACTGTCTTCCTTTCCCATCCCCTCATCCCATTCTGGATCAAAGAGTTGTTTAGCATACAATAAATACTCAGAAAATGATGGGTGGATAGATGGATGGATGGATAGATGGATAGATGGATGGATAGATGGAACCTATATTCCTTCCCTACTACACCCCCTGCATGGCCAACTGCAGGGAAGTGGTCCAGGGAACTATTCAAGTCAGAAGAAAAGGAGCTGCTGTTTCCTTGGAGATGTCTGGCCAGACTTGTCATGCCCATGTACAACCTCTTATAGACCACCTGGGTTCACTGTATCAAGTCCACTTTGACCCTCTAGGTCCTGCTCCATAGGACACCAGCACAACCATTTTAGCCAAACCCCTCCAAACTGTCACCCTGGCTCTTGCCTTTACTCTTAGGAACTCACAAAATTGACTATGACCTGCTTTTCAGTCCTAGCTCTTGTTTGTCTCCTGAATTTTCAGAACCTCCTTAATTTACCCAGGTGCCATGGCGCTGTTCCACCCCTACTTCCATCCCATCCAAGTCTCGACATACATACCTATCATGCAGAAATCACACCACCATACACACACAGAGCTGGAGTAAAGACCCTCTGCTCTGAATGCTCTAGCCAAGTCCCCCAGGACGAGTAAGTAGGGGAGGCTGTGATCCAGAGATGTGAGGATCTCCACCCCACCTGGAGCTGCATGCCTAGCTTCTACCTGTGATGAGGAGCAGCTGACTGCCTCGGTATCATTGGCGCGTGAACTCAGCACCACTGTGAATTCATCAGGTGCCCAGGCACCATCACCTCCACTCTCATCTGCTGTCATGCAAGAAGTGAGAACCCAGTGGAGCTGCTCCTTCATAGGATAACTCAGCAGTTCTGATGGTGTCTGTGGGCACCCAGCTGTGTATACCCATCCTCTGAACAAGGCACCTGAGATAGGCTGTATTTCTGCAGCACTGAGGAGCCCTGGGTAGGGGAAATCCTAACCCAGACTTCATCTAGGATTCCCATCACCCAACCTGCCACAGACCATGAGTATCCCCTCCCTCCTGAGCACTGGGGACTCTCAGAAAGAGGTAGCCTGGTTTCCACATGAGGCCATCAGAACCCAGAAGGGGAAGGAACCTGCTTCAGGTTGCCCATTCTGAACCAAGGAAGCATGCCTGCTCCCCTCCAAGGTTTACCCAGGGCAGAATTCCAAGATCCCAGAGATAAGGCCAGGACCAGCCCTGGCTCCCTGGCCTTCACCTGTTCTTCAGCCCTCCCACTGTGTCTCACTTAAAATGATTGTATGAGCAATGTGATGCCTCCTGACTGCCCTCAGAGAGTCCAGGGAGATTCACAGAGCAGAAACTCAGTAGGAAAAAAGGCAAAGGCCTGAATCTGCTCCCAACGCAGGCTCAAGCATGCCCCATGGCTTGGGGTGATCTGTGTAGCCTCTCTGATCACCACTATTGGTGTCAGCTTCACAGTTGGACTCCCAGTGCTGCCCTTTTATACCTATGGGGCTGTGGGCCTTCTAAGCCTCATTTTCCCCATTTGTGAAGAGGGATAAAAGTGAAAGATCCACCACAGCTGAGAGCACTGCAGGCGCTAAGCCACATGCAGGCGATACGGAGCCTGGCATACAGTAAGCAGTCATGCCGTCCTGGGGTGGTTCAGTCTTGAGGAAGGTAAGATGGAGATGAAGGGCCAGTGGGACACAGGACCAGCAGATGTGTGGCCATGATGAACTGAGAGGGACTTGCAGGTCTGTCCTCGCTCACCACTCCCAGAGGTGAAGGAGAACCTCAGGTCTGTGTAATGTAAACAAGGCTTCATGGCTATGTGGCCCCAGGGGCCTGCTCAGCCCTCCAGAGCTCAGCATTTCTGAAAGGCCTGAAGGCTCAGCCCACTTGGCAGACAGAGAAGGTACAGAGAGCAGAAGGGCCCAGCAGGCTCCCAGGAGGGGTGGCAAGGTGAGCCACAGACCCGAGTACCACCCTCACCCCAGGAGCCAGTGCTCTAAACCCCGACTCCGTAAGCCCCAAGACCCACTGCACTGGGCTACTTTGGCGGCCCCTTTGCTGGCTCCCATGTCTTACCTTGTGAAATCATGGCAGCTGGAGCTCATGGGTGTGAATCATCAGAATCTGTCTCTTATTTGAATACATTTGCCACTTTCTGCTGATAAAGCCTCCTGAGTCCGGCTTAGAGGAGCCTTAAGGATCCTGGTTAAAAAGCCAGAAACTGCAGCAGCCCCTGCTCGCTTCTGTCCTGAGGTTATAGAAACGGGAGTCATGGGAACATGAGAGCAAAAGTGCTGACCACAATGCTCATCCCCACACTGCGCAGCGGCCGTGGCATGGTGTCTGCAGCAGCCTGGTGGAGGAGGCCACGAGGTGGGCTCCAAAAGGCTCCCAGCGCTCCTGGGAACAGCGCTACCCCATTGACATGTTTATTCCTAAGCTCAGTCTTTCACCCACCGCTTTCCCAAGTCATCCTCATACTCCCTGATGCCCTGTGGGCAGCAGTGTGACAACTGCCAGTCCTCTAGCTTCTCTTATTCCCCAGAAAAGGCTGTTGTTTGCACTCCTTTATTCTTGTACGGATCAAGAGACTTGCAAATGTGCTGACTGCCTCTTCCCTTCCTGCCTGCATGTGTTTATTTGGTCACTGTGCTGCCAAGGAGTCAGCAGGAAAAGGACAAGGAGAAGAGCCAAGCCACCCTACCCTGTCCTACTATGACTCCCCAGCACCTAGAGAAGCCCTGACCTGAGGAAGGGGGTTGAGAGGCCCCCACAGGGTCTAGTGACTTTGCCCGTCCCCTTAGGCCTCGACCATACACTGAGGAGTGACTGTGCTTTCCCTGGCCCCAGTGACTCTTCCTCAACTACTGGACTCTCCATCTAAGGCTGTCTCTGCTTCTCTCGCAGCTGCTTATGAACTTGGAGTATCCAGAGGGCCATCCTGGCTTCTCCCCTGGGGACCACTCCAGGTTCCCACAGGGCCCAAAGGAGCCAACATCAGCGCTATCCCCTCGCTCACACAGAAGCCACCCAGGCTCACAGAGACAAGGGGACCTGCCAAAGCCACATCAGATTTCTGCAATCTGAGGGTGGCAGTGCTGGGGTGGACACCACTTCCCCTTGGTGCTCCTTCCCAGGCACAGGACATAATGCGGACATCCCTCTCCAGGGCTGACCAGCCCCAGAGCCCACCAATCTCAGCGTGCTTGATTATACTCATCTGAACACGCTGGGAAGATTCAGTCCTGTTTTGTATTCTGCAGTGTAGAGGAAGGAGAAAGGAGGTCATTAAATGTCTAATGAATTAATAAATTAAGGACAAGCAAATGAGCAATGTTCTCTTTGTCTTAAGCACTTTTCTGCAGAAAGTATCACATCTGCATTAGCAATGACAACAAAAGTCCAACCAAGAAGCAGGAAGAAAGAGTAAGTCACTCAGAGCCCCACCCTCAAGGACGACACACAAATTATTTGTAATCTTTTCCTGGGCTTGACCTTTTCACTTTAAAAAATTCATTGTTGCGATTGTATTTAATTAAACCCTTGACAGATGATTCTTGAGAGAGTATCTCCTTCACGAGTCTGCACATCCAGTGGAGGGTCACCTTGAACCCAGAGCTACACCACGGAAGTTTCCACTCAAAGCTTTGTCCAGGGCCTCCCCAAGTTACATGTCCAGAGGAGTACAAAGGGACCTCCTCATGGAGGACCATCTGGATGCAGACCCGGGGAGGTGCCCAGCCGACACATTGCTGCAGCTTAGAAACTGATGTCTACCTGACACTCCAGTTCTGTGTTTGCTTCAGCAATCCAATTCCAGAGCGCATAAGAGTGGAAAGGTCTCTAACATGTGCACGTCTGGAGACACGGCGGGACTCGGCATCAGGGCCAGGCACCATCTGTCCTAGCTCCACGGGCTAGTTCCATTCTGTTCCTCACACTGTTTCATTTCATAGAGAAGAAGTCAGAGGTTAAACCCCTATCTCTTCATTAACACATAGCCTAGTTTTTATTTTTCTGTCCCCAGATATATACTGAATTCTTGTTAAAGATCCTAGCAGAGCACACCTGGAAGTTTGGTTCTTCTTGCACACGCATGTGTGCACAAGCACACACTGCACACACACAGGCATGCACTCAGAGCTTGTTCGGCTGGGTGGTTTCCCTGGCCTGTGTTTGGGTCACCCCCTTGTACGCAGATGTGACTGTTTCTTCCCAGAGGCCTTCTGCAATCTCAGACTGCATCTACAGCTTTCATTCTCGGTCTCTGCCCTGCGATGGAGGTGGGAGGTCCATCCACTTCCACATCAGAGACAGCGTGCTGCCCTGTGCCTCACCCAGCTGCCCCACCAGGGGTTCTGACCTCCTCTCCTTTGCTTGGCAGCACCTGCACAGGCCTCCTCCCCCCACAGAGAGGGGAGAGCACTCAGGGCTGCTGCCAGGGCCTGTGGACCATTGCCCTTCAGAGCCCTGTCTCCCTGGGGCCCACCACACCCCTGTGAACCATGGTGGGAAGCAAAGGCCACCCACCCGGTTCCTGCAAATAATATTCTAATAGAATTGTGTCCCTAATGATCCACAAGGCATTCTTTTACTAAAAATCCATTCATTTTCTGAAATTCAGATTTACCAGGGTGTCCTGTTTTTGTTTGCTAAACATGGCAACCCTCCTCCAAGCATTTACCACACAACCTGATACACAACCTAAGCCCAGCAGAACCAGAGTCCCATCCCCACAGACTCACAGCTGCTGGAAAGGGTAGGTGTACCTGCCCAGCCAGTGAAACAGGCCATCACGGACAAATGGTACCGTTCATCTGGCTGCTGTAAAACGGAATGGTCCCTCCCACCCCAGCCAAGACATGTGTGGGTGTGGCCACATCAGCAGAAAAAGCAGGACCAGAGCAATTTAAAATGTCCTGTAAAATATTTTAAACCCGACTAGAAAAGTCACTCCACACCCACATACATCTCATGCTGGCCTTATTAAATGCTACCATTATCAAACATCTACTTGGCATTATTAAACTTTAGTATTTTGCCATACTGGCCTCCAATCTCACGTTCTTTTAAAAAAGAAGATAATAAAGACAGTGTTAAGAACTTCTGGGTTACTCCCTCTGCTCTCCCAGGAAGGAATCACTACAGCAAATTCAGCAGCAGATTTTTCCCACTGCAGGTGCACAGGCTGGTGCATTCTTCAGGAACACAATTTTCACGTCAGAAATTCAGGGGCAGGGAATTTTGAGTCTGACCTTTCCCATGAAACTTCCATGCATTAAGACACTCATGTTCTGTTAAAAAGATGATGTGCCCATACATGAGCTTGCATGTGATATATGCTCACTCGGATGGGCCAGTGGCTGGTGAGAGGTACCATCTCCGCCAGTTATCACACCCTAAGACATGAGATGCCCTTGCCCCTGACTGCGGGGTCCTGGGGCCCTGGGGCCTTGGATGTCTATTTCCTGCTTATTTTACCTATCTGTCTGTTCCAGGGTTTTTAATTAACTTCCACTAATTTGCTAATGAAAATGTGATTAGAAACTCTGAGATTCTCTAAGAATTCCACGGCAAGGTGATTCTTAACACCCTAGGGACTACAGCAGGCCAGGTCCCCAGACACCTGAGCCACTCAATGCCAGCCTCAACTCTCTCCACAGTCCCCTTTGGGTCCTGCTCTGGAGACCTGTGCACCTGCTGGGTTTCCTAGCAGACATAGCCAGGGTTCATAGTCACCAGTGGTCTGCTCCCGGACACACTGGGCCCTGGCCAGAGAGGATCTGGGGCAATGCAGAGCATGCCCAAGCTCACATGGCTGCAGCCATAGGGCTCTGGGGAGACACAGGGTAGGCAGTCTGGGGGTTGGGGTCTCCAACCTGCACTGCCTGGGGGACTGGTCACAGACAGCCTGGCTACTTCGACACCTGTCCAGGGGCTGCAATCGCCAGTGGACCCCACAGGGACCAGAGTCTCAGCATGTGCCCCCACCCAGCCCACTCAGGTTGGCCTTCCCTGGACAGGCTGTGGTAGTGGGCCTCTCAGGGCCCCCTTGGAAGTCACCTGATAGGCCGGAGGACTGTCTCATACTCCTACTGTCAGGTCCAGGCCACCCTCTCTCCACAGTGACCTGTAACAAGGCTTCTAGTCCATCTCCCTCCAGTCAGGGCTAGTAGGTACATACAGAATGGCCCGTTAAATTTGAATTTGAGATACACAGTCAATTGGATGTTTTAGTACAGGTACGTCCCATATAATATCTAGGATATACTTATATTAAAAAGTTACCTGTTGCTTATTTAAAATTCATATTGACCTGGGTAATCTGTGTTTTATCTGGCAGCCCCAGCTCACTCCCCTCACCAACTCTAGTCCCTCTAGAAGCCCCTGCCAGACCCCTCCCTGAGTTCTTTGCTTTGTGGCAGGGGCTAGAGCTCCTCGTCTGGCCCCTGCCCTGAACACCTACCTCATGGTTAGACTCATCCCGTTTTGTGAAAACTGGTCCCTTCACACCCTGGTCCTCAGACCTCTCAGCCTGGAAACTGCTCAGGCCCAAGAGAGGCAAGTCCCTCCACACGGGCCCCTGAGCACCAGCCCTTCCACCTGGGCTCCCCACAGTATTGCATCCATCTCCTGGTCAGTGCCTGTGGCCACCAACCCTGTTGAATCTGCCCACCACCTATCAGCTCCAACCAACTGGTGAGCAAATCCCAGGGACAGCCATGGTAGATCTGGTGATGTGTCTGAAGGTGGTGACAGTCATAGACTGGCTCAGGTCACCGAGCAGGGTAGCTATGTCTTGGCTGCTGATTTTGAAGATGAGTGTAAAGCCATGGAGGTAACAGTGCTGGCTGGAATGATGGAGAGGTGGCAGCACTGTAAGCTACGGGTGCCATGGTGACAGTGGGGAGATGGCAGCATGGGGTGAGGGTCACCAAGTTGAGATGATGAATAACATCAGACACACAGGCATTGCACCGTGATAAGGGCACTGGAGCAAAGGAGCCATTGGGAAAGGCACCTAAAGCGCCTCACACACAGTCTAAGTTGCCAGACCCCCTCTGCCACCCCATACAGGATTCAAATGCTCTCAAGCACCGTGGCATACAGGAGGGGAAGAGCACTGGGGCCTCTGCTGTCCTGCCTCCTGGGGACACATGTGCACAGCAGGAATGCACCAAGCATAAACAAGACATCTGCTGGCCCCAGGGACCCTGAGCCTCACAGCTGGGAGCGGCCTGTGGGTCCAGTCTCTCCTGGGAGGGCATGACCCATGAGTGGCCAGGGCCAGTGTGTTCAGTCTCAGGAGGTGGCATGACACTTGAAAGCAACCTCACCTGCCTGCTGTCACATGGGCCTTCCCTGGGCAGTCTGTCTCCACATCCATGAGCAAAGTCCCCCAGGCCTGTGGCATCAGGACTCACCCTGACAAGTTCACATACCTTGGTTTTTCACCACTTCAATGTGGATGGCCCTGGCTCCTGGGCTATGGGCTCCTGCTCCCTCACTGCCCTTCCTTGGTATTCGGGGCCCACAGACAAGACTCAGGCCCATGTGCGGGCCTAGTCCATTTGCAAGGAACAGCTGTGTGATTGCCGCTGGCTAGAGGCCTGGCTGTGCTGGCAGGCAGTGATTTATAAGTGGATGACTGATGGGGGAAGATGGTGGCATGACTGGCCTTTCGGGTTCCTGGCTTAGAAAACATCCCACCCACTGGTCTCCTACCCTCCCTTCTCAGACTTCCTGACCCAGGTCTGAAGAGCAATAGACACACTTTCCCTCAGGTGTGATTTTCACTGCATGTGGATCAGACCTGCACATCCTCAGCACAAAGCTTGATCCCAACCGTGTCCTATTCAGCTTCTGGTGGTGGCAGCAGCCCCAAGGGCCTAATTTATATGGGGTTGCCTGACCTCTGGGCTCCTGCCCAAAGCCTGGTGAGAGCTGTGGATGTTTCTAGAAGTCTCTGGCCCACCCTTCCAGCTTTCAAATTGGAGACTCAGCTCTGGTTCCTAAACCAACTTGAGCTCTACCCTGACACCAGGAGTCTTTGGCACCCTCTCAGCTGGAGCTGTCACAGCTGTAGGTCCTCCCCGCCACTGTGCTCTGTGGGACCCTCCAGGATGGATTAGAGGGCCTAAGGGTATGTGTGGTCCTGGAGGCCTGTGTCATGGCCACCTCTGCACCCCAGCACCTGGCAGAGCTAACAAATGAGCAAAGGAATGAACAGGCAATAAGCATGTGGCAGAAGAGAAAACTGAGACAGCGTAGCCAAGTGGCCCAGCCTTGGGCACATAACAGCAACAATGTGGTACTTACGTTTATTTGGCTTTTGCTGTATACCTGTACAGTTCCAGCTCTTTCCCCCTCTCCCTCCCAAAACTTCACTGAACCATGGGAATGCCTGGCTCAGGGAGGCCTAGGGACTCAGGCACACAGCTAGACCCTGACTGAGGCTGCAGTCCTCCTCCAGCATCCAGGTCCCCTTGCCCTGAGCATGGAGCACCCATACCCTAGTCTTCACCAGCTGCCAAGCACTGCCCAGCACCACATCCCCAGCAGCACACCACAGGGCATGCACAGACCCTTGGGTGCCTCAGGCTCATATTAGGCATTGATATTGTCTGAAGTCAGGGCTAGGAAAGGAAGCGACTTGACTGGTAATTGACTCACTACACTTAGGATGGAAAAAAAACATGGCTGCATTATGAATACAGAATGGATTTTTCAAGATGTAACAACAGATGTCAAAGAAACGTCAAGTCAGTATGTCACTGCTCTTCTAAACTTTTATGACACACCCTGACTCCTGGGACACAGTGGCCCTCAGGAGGCCTGTGATGCAGGCAAAGTTACACCTAAGTAATAAGGATGGAGTAGAGAAACAGAGAGGGTGAACTTCTGACCCAAGAGTGCCTGGAAGCTAACAGAGTATTCAAAGATAAGCTCATCCTACATGGCCCAAGAGCAGGATGTCAGGGACATCTCAGCAGGCTTGGGTGCAACTGGGAAGTTTCCTCTCACTCACAGCCACACCCAGCAGAGGGACACTGGATTTGACTCCAATTGCTGCTATCACTGAGTGACACCCAGCCAGGTCACTGCTATGGTCACAGACCAAGGGTTCCAGCACCAGCTGTCAATACTCCAGAGCCAGATGTAAGCATGCCCAGCAAGCTTGCCTCCTGTCCAGAGCCCATGTCTCTGCTCCTACCCTCAAGTGCAACTGCAGGAAGATGGCAGGCATGGGCCAGCCTTGAGAAGGCTGGAATAAACTCATCAGAATGAACTCATCGCCTTTCTCCTCTCTTCATCCCACCCTGACAGCTGTGCAGTGCTGTCTGCATGGCTGCTTTGCTGGTGTCACCATGAATACTTGGTCATACATGAAGAGCAGGGTGGGGAGTCTACATGAGGAATAAAAAGTAGATGTGTGGATGGACTGTTGAATAGGTGAAGAAAAGATGGATGGCTGAATGGATCAATGAATAGGTAAAGGATGGGTGGATGGAAGGATGGATGGAAAGATGGATGATGGATGAATCAGAACAGACCATGATACAGATAATGGATAGATGGAAAAATAGATGGGTGGATAGTTGGGTAGAAGGGGGATGCAGGGTGGAGAGACGTCAGATGCAAGGATCATGAGATTGGAAAGTGGAAATGCACATTTCCCACAGGACTCCCAGCCTGTGTGCCTATCAGACCCTCACCCTGAAGCTGCTCTGGTGCTCCAGGATCTCTGAGGTCGCAGAAGGGGAATGCATCCCAAGCGATGGAGCAGTATGCACAGGGAATTCTCATTTCTAAATTCTCACTCTAGCTATGTCATCTCAGAGAATTTTCACTCTTTCCAGGCAAAGTGACTTGAAGGACCTGTCACCAGCCCCCTGGCAGACCAGGATTAAGCACAAGTAAGTGTCACTGAGGACAAGCTGCTGTGTGGGTGGCTGAACCCTCCCTAGTTGTGCAGAAGGCAGACAAAAAGCCCTGGGAAGCAGCCACTGGGATCCATGGCCTTGTCTTTGCTCCAGAACCTTCTTAACAGGGGAAGCCTGAGTAACAGAGTGACACAGGCCATTAGGGGATGTAGGCACTGGGTGGCAGAGGCAGGGAAGGAAGGAAAACAGCTTGCCACCCCTTGCCTTCTTTCCAAACCTGCATAGGAGTCCAGGGGCACCTGGCTCTGTGGATAGCAGAGCAGGCTCCATTCTGAGCTCATAGTGGCATCTGCTTTGTTGCTAGCACTGCAACTACCCCTTCCCAGCTGTGAGAGAGGGACCCATCCCACATGGGGAAGTGACATGCTTATCAGCAAAAGTGAACATGGCCATATAGCTCAAGCCCACACACTGAGTCCAGCTCCATACCTGCCCACATCACTACTGCAATTACCAGGGAGAAAAGCAAGGTCCCCCAGCCACAGGCACCTGTGCTCACAGCCCCTAGTGGCCGGCAGGATGCTCACCAGGCCGAAGGTGCCAGTGGCCAGCATGACCAGGCTGTGGGAACAATGTCCCAGGTGAATCTTTCTTGCCAGCAGAACCTGGACAAATCCTCAGCTTTCCCAGCCCACTGGGTAGCTGGAGGGCTGTGTGGATTGAGTGGGACAAAGTCCTCAGGACCCCAGTTCTGTGCATTCTTGCTAAGGGGAGAGCAAATGGAGAACGAGGAAAGATTTCAGGCCTCTCCTTGGCCAAAGGCTAGTGCCATGGGCTCCGCCCTCCAAGTCTAGGCTCACAGTAGGCACTCAGCAGATGTTCGCTGAACCGAACTGAAGGGGAAAATTGACTTTCTTCTGCCACGTGCAGCCTGGAGCCCTCTGATCGATAGCAGCCACTGCGCCTCAGGCTTTATTAAGTGGCCGCACTGTTTGTGCTCGTAACTGCAAGAAAAGGGAAGAGGGCGCCTTTGATCCTGGTGAGGCCCTGCTGCTTAGCTGCTGCAACCATGGAGCCCCTGTCAGCGCACAGCCTGCAGGGTGCAGGCGGACAGGACTCCACATGTGAGACAGGGACACTGAAATCCCCACTCTGGTCCACTCTCCTGGGTTCACCCACTCAGCTGAGGCTGCGACTGACTGCTTCCTGGGCTTTGCCTTAGGGCTGGACAGGATGTGAGCATCCTGATCCCAGAGGCCCAGGGGTGTGCAGCAGCTGGGACCCAGGGAGGCTTGGCCAAGTACTTCCCCTACTCCAAGACCCAATCAGGCTGGACATATATGACTGCCCAGGCCACCGGGTCTGGCCAGGCTCTCTCCGCACCTCTTGCCCCCTTGCATTCCCATACCAGGAACAGCCCATGCTCCCTGCTGCTGGCCCTGGGTCCTCCCCTGGATACCTCAAGATCCAGGACTATGGGCCCCTGCAGATTGTTTCACCAGACTAGCCTTTGTTCTGAGGGGCATCACTGTTCTATCATAGAGGACACAGGCCAAGAGCTGGGCAGAACCCAGAGTGGATCCTTCTCTAGGCTGCAGAGCTGGGTTTGAGAGCCCAGGCTCTGGGTGGGAACCCCATGAGTCCCTAAGGAGTGGGGGCCTAAAAAGATATGTGAGGCCACAGGGGCCCGGGGACATTCTCATTAAGAAAGAAGGGGGCAGAACAAAGCCTGCAAGAAGGTGGGCAGTGAGCAGGCTGGGGCCAGGGGAGGAGGGCAGCATGTGGGACAGAGACCACACAGCCAGCAGGTGCTAGATGAGGCCATTCCACCTTCCCACCATCCTGGCAAGAGCTCTGCTCAGGGACAAGCTTGTTCTGTGCTCAGCTGGATGCAGTCCCGTGCACAGAGACATCTGCAGAGCCACCATACAGTGCCTCCTCCATCAGACCATGTGCTCCAAGGGTGACAGTGTCCTCCTTCCTGCCTCTATGTTCACCTGCCACAAAAAGAGGAGAGACATACATGAGCCCAAGTCACAGACCCCACAAGGACCCCCTTACCAGGAGAGACCCCTTCCCGTAACCAACTGTGCTGCTTCTGGTTGACCATAGCTCTGCCAGCAGGATGCCACTCCACGTGGGTATCTCCAGCAGCTGGAGGAGCAGCTCTCCCCTTATAGAGCTTCCCCCACCCCTCGTTTGATCCTACTCTGTCGCTCCAAGATTTATGCAAATCCCTATCGCTGAATTGCCCCTAATGCCAACCACAGGCAGATGAATGTCAGATTTGGTCTCAGCCTCAGTCAATACCCATGCTTGATAGGATAGTTTGTAATGTCCTCCCAAGCCAGAGGGATCAGCTCCTGTGCCTGTGCTCAATAAATACTTCCTCCCCTACCTGTCATCATGTCTCCCTGATGTGGTGACAGCTGCAGGGCCCTGTTCCCTTTCCCTCACACACACCATGTTTGTGGAGAAACAGGAGAGCACTGGTCAACGAATCAGGGCATGCTCTGATCAAGAGCAACCCTGTGGCTGTCACCTCACCATTGTCCCCATTGTCCCTATCATTGAAAATTCCACCCAGTCACCTCCTTCATCCCGGCAGCTGCCTATCCAGTGACTCCTGAGAGCTTCCCAGCGACACCTCCTCCTCTTCCTTCTCCTCTCCCTGGTTCACAGTGGGGTCATCCAGCTCCCATACCCACTAAAAGTCTGGCAAAGGACTAAACGGCGTTTCTCCAAAAATGCACCAGTGGATGCACAAGCACATGTGGAGATGCTTGATATCACCAACCAAAAGGAAATGCCAAACAAAGCACAAGGGACAATAGCTCCCACCCATCGTGGTGGCCACTGTCAAAGCCAGGAGTTGGTGAGAACTTGGGGAAGTTGTAAACCTTGCAAAATAGCAGTGCAGCTGCTGCAGAAAACAGTGGGGTGCTCCTCACAGAATAAAATGTAAAATAACTGTGATCAAAAAACTCCACTTTTGACTATGTATGGACCTGAATGAGCTGGAAGCATGGATTCAGGCAAAACCTGCACAGTCTAATTACAATAGCCTTGTTCCTAGAGTCCACAGGTGGAAGCTGCACAAGTACCCAATATGGATGAACAGACAAACACATAGGACGCAGTGTTGTTCAGCTCTAAAGAAAGGAGATTCTGAACCATGGAAAGGGGAACTGAGAGGACATTCTGCTTCATGAAATGAGCCAGTTGTGATTCCACTTACGAGAAGTTCCTAGAGGAGTCAAGTTCATAGGCAGGAAATGGGATGGGGAGCTGGGGGCTTGGCAGGAACAATTGGGAGTTGGTGTTTAGTGTGGACAGAGTTTCTGTTTTGCAAAATGAGCTTCACAAACAGATGGTGGTGATGGTTGCACAAGAAAGAAGACATATCTAACACTTGCCACCTGTACTCTTAAAATGGTGAAAAGCCCAGGCTCATTGGTACACACCTGAAATCTCAGCACTCTGGGAGGCTGAGACAAGATCATAAGTTCAAGACCAACCCAAGCAACTTAGTGACTTAGCAAGACCTTGTGTAAAAAAAAATAAAAAAGATCTGGGAATGTAGCTCAGTTCAAAGGCCTTGGATTCAATCCCCAGTATCCAAAAAGGAGGAAGAAGAGGAGGAGGGGGAGGTGGAGGTAAATATAAGGTGTACATTGCATTAGTCAGCTTTTGACTCAAAGTCAGTCATTTGACTCAAAGTTTCAGAGGGTTCAGTCCATGGTCAGCTGGGTCCAAGGCAGAAACTTCATGGAAGAAGGGCCTGGCAGAAGAAACTGCTCAATTCATGGGAGCTCAGTTCATGGAAAACAGAGGGGAACAACGTCCACACAGAAGAGGGTGGGGTGAGATATACATTCCAAGGTCACACCTCAGTGACCACCCAGACACACCTAGTAGTGTGCTTTACTAATCCCCTCCGTGGCTCCCAAGCCAATCAAGTTGATTATTATGTTTAACTGTCACGTGTATTTAAGCACAATTTAGAGAGAAAGAATTAGTCCAAAGAGAGATGGGCTCTCAACCACCATGGAACTTGTTTGAGGGCCCACTTAGAAAGAAGATCCACATCATGTGTAGCTGGCCCTGGAGGCCACCTGTAAAAGAAGCCACAGTGAGGCTCACCCACAGCCCCTCCAACCCGAGGCCTTGCTGTGAGCCATCTCCCTCTTGTTCCAGCAGGAGTGCATGTACGCCTTTGGGGACAGAGCTAAATCACATTGACAAAAACTCTGGTGGAGGTTCACTGAATAATCACACCCAGGAGTGACTGAGAGTGCTCTGGGGTTGAATAGTGATTTTCTTGCCCTGCATGTAGTACCTCTCCCTGGCTGGATAGTCATTCAAAGTCCTCATTTTCCCTGAAAAAGGGGTGACAGACTCAGCCATCTCCTAGGAGCTTCTACCTGGGAGCTGCATTCACCTCAGGACCCTAAAAGGTTGCTATTCATGGCTGCCCTTCCCACAGTCTCCTCTAGCTAGCCATGGCTTCCTTCTTTCCCTTCCCACCTCCTAGAGGAGCACTGGTCTCTGATACTCATCCGGCCCCACTCCCTCGCGTGTTGGCAGAATACCAAGGGACAGGATATAGACATCCACTCATGAGGCATCCACAACCCTTGCCCTGGAATTAGTGCCACAGCTGAACCAAGAGCTACAGGAGGTCCAGGAGATCAACCTGGCTGAGAAGAGAGACTATGTCACACCTTCCCAGCCAGGCAGCAAGCTCCACAGTGACACGATCCCTCTGGCATATGCTCAGCCCTGTGGCAGGCCTCCACAGTGGACAAAGCTCTCTTGCGAGGACAAGGATTTGTGGGGCCACCACAACATCATCTTGTGTGTTCTCACACAGGCCTCTATGGGGGTCTTTGCATACCAGTGAGGAGGAATAGAGAGCAGGCAATTCCTTCCTCCCTCCTAACCTACCCGGGCCTCTGGCTGTCAGGAATTGCTGCCCCCGAATCCCAGCAGTGGTCACACTGGGCCTCCCATCTTGAGCTTGGCCACACCCCTGTCTCTGGCCACCATCATAGCTTTGGGGAAAAGCTTCACCCTATGGGCTCACCAGCCCTGATCCTGGTCTCTTCTCTGTACCCCCAGGGCCATGCCAGGCATGGGCTGCCCAGTCAACTGCTGACATACCTCACCCATAGTCTCTCTGCCCATCCTGAGAATTGGCTCCAGGGCCACTCCTTCCCTCCAGGTCCTGTAGGTCCATGTTCTCATCACCACAGCCAATATACAGGGCCATAAGCAACAGGGACCTGCCTTTAGAGGGACTCCCACAGAGCTGGTGGCTTCCCCATCAGTCCCCAGGCCTCTGGGTCCTCCCAGAGCCTGCGTGCCTTCAGGATCTGAGGTTGGCTTCTAGGGTGGGCTCACATGGGCAGGAAAGGAGACGGAGGAGAGCTTCCTGGAGGGCAGCACTTACATGCAGAGGGCAGTGTCTATGCCCACAGGGCACCTGATACAAGAGGGTATTCCAGACAGCGGGAAGGATATACAAAGATCCAGCAGTTAGAACTGTGTATAAAGTAGAAGAGGGTAAAAGATTCCAGAAGCCCAGGGAGGGGCAGGAGAGGATATAGAGCTATCTGTGATGGGGAAGCCCACTCTGGGGATGGAGGAACGACAGGCTGAGGAGGGAAGAGCAGGTGATCTACTGCACAAGCTCTAGCACCACTGGCAGGTTCAGCATGGAGCATGAGGCACTTGCAGAGGAGAAGCCTCAGGAAGTGAGCGGCTCATTTCTGCAACATGAACAGGGCTGGGCAGCAGCAGATGTGACCTTCCGCCTCCTGATGGGACTTCTAGCTGTGCAGGCCAGGATGTCACCTAGTGGGGCCCAGGTAGGCAGCCAGGCTTCCCTAAACAGGGTTTTCTCATTGGTCCCTTAAAACTGAATGAGCCATGGGCACTGACACTAATCCCGCTGTGGAGCTGGCCTCTCCCACAGCTGTCTCCCCACCAGAGCCCAGGCAGGGCCCAGTGCATGAGGCAGATGCCTGCCATCTGAGGGGACACACAAGTGTCACCATCCACACCCAAATGCCTCTGCTTTGCCCAAGGCAGTCAAAGTCTGGAAAGCCCCCAGCCCCCCGCAGAAGGGAGGCTGGTAAGCAAGAAATGAAAAATAAAAATAGGAGCCTTCACTGGCTCCTAATGAGAAAGGAGTGGCTGGGGGGCTGCTGAGGAGGTGAATGTATTTATGACTCAAGATGAGCTCCTGAAACAATCAAGGCTCATGAAACAGTGTATGCAAATCCATGTAAATGACTCGGGAGATTGGGAAGGGGCTGCTCCAAAGGCCAAGAGGAAGCCTGCAGAGGGAGGGAGAGGCCAAAGCGACAGACTCCAGCCTGGCCATTCGCCTACAGGCCCTCAGAGGGAGCACTCAGGAGAGCCACCACCGCGGCATGGTCCCCATCCATCCAGGGGCCCAATCCTGTCAGGCTGTGCTGTGCTCTACACCCTGCATGAGGCTTGGCCTGGGCCCAGACAGTGAGTTGCATCCTGCTCCTTCCCCGCGGGACACCTGGGTTCCTGGCATCACCATCTCTACATAGGCCATTTCCTCCGGGAATCCCAGCATGGCATCCTGCCACTGTCTGTGAGGACAAGGGCTGTCAAGGCACTGTCTACACTGCTGTTTGCTCTGCAGGACACCATCCTCTGGAAGGCAGGAACACAACTGTCTCACCTGAGATCTGGGCACACATGATGGGACTCCATGCAGGCTCAGGAGCAGGAAGATGCCCTCAGCACACCAGGTCAGCAAGAAAGACTCCACTTCCTCCCAGCCTCACTCAGGCTGCGAAGGGTCGAAGCCGAGACTCTTGCAGTGAAAACAGAGGTGCAGAGCTCTACTGCACAGCGGCCACATCCTCCCTCCTGCACCCAGCTCTGGCTGTGTCTGTGTCTGAGACTTTCAGGCCATGTGTGGTCAATATGGCTATAGGGGATATTTGAAGCCCCCGGATATGTCTGACAAAGTCACCTGCTAAAGTCCCATGCCCAGGACCTCTGAGTGACCATGTCTGTAGATGGGCCCAAAGAGGTTATTGAGGTACAGCGATGTAACCACAGAGGGCCCTGACACAACCTGCCTAGCCCTTATTAAGATAAGATCAGGACAAAGGTACACACCCAGGAGGGACCATGTGAGGGTGCAGGTAGACCATGTGTCTACATGGCAAGGAGTGAGGCCTCAGAAGGAACTGATATAGCAACACGTTAGTCTAGGAAGCTGCCTCCAAATCAAGCCATGGACCTGAATGGTGTAACCTGGCAGCCCATGAGGGCAACAGGACAGCAGAGCCGACTCACATGCTGGCTCACCTTAGGATGCCCAGCTAGTGGGGTAACAAGGGAGAGTCGGGAAAGAGGAGCAGATGCCAGGAAAAGAAACCTGCCCCACCCATCTCCTGGTCAGATCAGTGTAAAAAGAATTAAGCAGCCAGTGCCTGGGACAGTGCAGCCTTAGCTGGGCCCCCTGGTAAAGGTTCAGAGGTTGCTTAGGCACAAAGGCAGGAGGGACAGCTGGCTGAGAGCTGCCCATGACAATGATGGGGATGGTTCCACACACCTAGATCACACCAACCTGGGGGCTGAGCGTCCACAGGCACTGGCTGTTCTCACAGCAAGAAGACTGTCCCGCTTCTGTGCACTGGGTCGAAAGATATAGCACTGTAGGCCTTTCCAAGTCACCAGTGCTGCAGACCAGCAGTGTGAGGGTCAAAGGACATCCGGTTGGGGAGGCTGCCTCTCTGCCACATGAGGTGGATAGCAGTCCACAGGGGGGCAGAGATGTGTGAGGACAGTGCAAGACTTCAGAGCCCCGTCACCTTGAACCCAAACAACAGCGTCCACCTTTCTCTGCTGCTGACAGTCCCAGCCAGCAGCCGTAATTAGCATGGAGCTGCTGGCACCTAAATAATGTAACAGCTATCATAAATAATATGCAGCTGTGGTGAAGATCAAGTTATTTATAAAAGAATTAATAACAGCACATGAGTGTATGAATGTGCATTCTGCAGCGGGGACATGCAGCTCTTGATGAATGTGAGTTTTTACAGGTCACTGTGAATTTGCCTGAGATAGAGACCTTGGCGTCTCCATGTGTGCTATAAACTGACTGCTGGTAAGGACAGAATGAGCGTGGGAACCAGATCCACACTCCAGGACACAAGCAGTAGGACATGCATCAGGCCTGGTGACCCTGCCTGCGAGAGCACCCAAGAACTAGTCAGTGCTTCTGGAACAGCAGCCAGTTAAACAAGTTATTAGACCCAAAGGGCAAGTGCTGTCATGAGGACATAAATGCACAAATAACTTGGAGACAGGGGATCGATGGGCCCTTGGCTGCTGGGCCTGGACTCCAGGGACACACCGGTCAGTGCCCCCCTCCCTGCTGCCCATGGCTCCACCTCAGTGGCCTCCAGCAGCCCCACTGTGAGAGCTGGTCCCAGGCAGGGACAGGCCAGAGCTCAGTCTGAACCCGAATCACAGACTGCTTATGGGAGGATCTGGATTCTTGAAGCCGCTGCGTTCACTTTCTTTGCTACTATAACAACACAACATGGCAGACTGGGAAAGTTACAATAGGAAGAGCCTGATTTGAGCTCTCAGTTCAGTCCAAGGTCAAGAGGCTACACCTGGTAGACACCTCCCTGTTGTAGGGCCCTGGGGCAGGGCGAGAATCATAGGCAAAGACAGGGAGAACTGCTTTGTCTTCGCTGGCCTCTGGCTCTCTTCTTACAAAGCCACCAGAATGCAGTTACAGCCCCACCCTGATCTAATCCTAACCAAAGCACAGAAATCAGAAATCTTCAGTCTTCCTTGAGAACATCTGTATCCCTGCTCCAAAGCAATTACCATTCCAGGAGCACTTATGGAGCACCCACTGTATACCAGGTCCCCGGGGCCAGCCTGTCCTGCAGCACGGCCTGGGAGTCTGCAGTGCAGCCATCTGCAATCTCTTCTTTCCTGGCTGTGTGTTTTGTGCGCTTGGTTGGGGCTGCCTGCTCAGCGTTGCGCCTGCTATTTCGGCTCACAACATTTATAAAAGCGCGGGAGCCCAGCCTGGCAATCTGGAGCTAACCTTCCCGTCCTCAGACCAAGCTCCTGCATGCTAATTGAAAAGTGATTAATTACCTCCATGCTGCCTCTGTGCTGGCCCTGTTCTCCACTCTCCCCACCCAGGGCTGACAGCCAGGGGGAGCTGCGTGCTGTGTGTGTATCTTTAAGACTGAGCTGGTTTTAGTCTCATTTAATTTTCACAGCTGTGAAGCATGAGGCGAATACCTCGATGCCAGGTCAGGTGCGCTGCCTCTCTTAGACCCTCTGCTTCCTCCTTTGAAAGATGGGCTGCTAGTCCTAGGGGACTTTGGAATCAGACCCTCCCAGTTCAAATCCATGCTCCTCTGCCTGCTGTGGTGGAGGCGTGGAAGGGTCCCCAATTCGCTCTGTGCCTTCTTCCTATTCGCCTCCAATGCCCACACACTCCACTCACCCCCACCATTCCCACGCACTCCAATCCCTCCAGGACCCCAAAAAAGGTCACTTCTTCCAGGCTGCCTCTCTGTCTGCTCCATTTGCCCCTAGGGCCCCTCCCCAACTTCTGCTGATCACCATTATAGACTGCGTGGCTGCCTCTGTATCCACAGGACCTACCACAGCCTACGTGTGCTGAAGGAAGATGGAGCAAACCCCTTCTCTGCCCAAGCCTGAGCCCAGCCTTGAGTCCACAGGTCCCAGGTCCCAGGACCCAGAGTGAGAAGCCTGGGAAGGACTAGGGCACTGCCCATGGGCTTGAACAAGCCAGAGTGTTCGATGAAGGCTGGGAACACCAACAATGGAGAGTCTTTGTGGATCAAGTATGGAGTAGGGACCCTGAGGCCAGGCCAGCATGAGTGAGGAGCAGTCAGGAGACCAATGCCCTTTGCAAGACTGTCTGAAGAGGCATGGGAGGGTCTTTAGGGTCACAGAGGGACAAAAGACAGGGCAGGATCTGATGGTCCTACATGGGCCAGTGCAGCAGGAGCAACTGCCTTGATCTGCCTCTGTGTGTGTGTGTGTGTGTGTGTGTGTGTGTGTGTGTGTATTTGTTCGGGTTACCGAACACACACACATGACAACTGCAAAGCAGGAGGCATTGGAGGGGCAGCCAGCCTCCATGTCCCACTGCTGCTGCGCCACTGTCTCCAAAGCACAGGATGGCTCTCTGCGCCCCTCATTACCCACATCTGAAATCCTGCCAGAAACACAACCTTTGAGACAGTTTCCCCTCATTTAAATTCTTCCGTGACATTTGTACGACAGCGAACTAGAACAAAACACCGAGGAGGAGGCACAGCCTGGTGCAGCACAGCCTCCTCGATAGAGAAGGAAGAAAGGAGGAAGGGAGGGGACCCAGGCCACGGGCAGAGACAGACACTGGGGGGACATGCAGCCAGGGGTGGCCCAGGCCAGTGACTGCCACAACTGAGCTCAGTCTTCCCAACAGCCCCATTGTGCAGAGGGAGGAAACTGAGGCACAGGAGATGAAGTGACACAGCCAAGGGCACAAGGCTGGGGGCTTCCTAGGTGGACTCCCTTCGAGCCTGGGCCCATGTAGTAAGAAGACAGGAGACCCACCTGGGCTGTTCACTTCCATCCCCAAGGCTGAGGCCATTGTGGGGTTTGCGCCTGAGCTAACCTGAGACCTCCCTGAGCTGGGAAGGCAGGACCACCTGGGTGCGACTGTCAGGAAAGCAGGTAACATTTTGCTCCTCTGCAGATGGAGGTCACTGAGCTTCAGACTCCACCCCAGCTCCCTCCACCCATGTGGTCTCAGAGTCACCCAAACACCTCAGTTCCCACAAGTGTTAAAAAAGGACCCCTAGCCTCATAGTGTGGAGTTGTAAACCAGGCAGCGTCCGGCGCTCCTGCAGACAGACGACGGCTATGTATTGGTCTACAGAGGTCATAGCAGCCACATTGACACGTCAGAATCACCTTCCCACAAAGGGTTGGTGGTGGTGCCTCGGGGTTCATCCAGTAGCACGCCACTCTCCTGCCACCCTGCCAGCGTCTGTGGATCTCTCTGGAGTCCAGTCAGCCCGCTGTCAGCAGGTTCCAAATCCACAGATTCAACTACCTTCAAATCGAAAAGATTGTGAAATAATTGTGTCTATGGTAAATATGCACTTTCTTTTCCTGTCATTATTCCCCAAACAATACAACATAACAACTATTTACACAGTATCTACATTGTAGTCAGTATTAGAAGTAATCTAGGGATGATTTAAAGTCTACAGGAGGAGGTGTGTGGGTTATATGCAAAAGCTCCGCCATTTTACATAGGTCCTTGAACATCCTTAGATTTCCAAATTCATGGGGATACTGGGATAGGTTTTTCTGATACAAAAGGGTGACTGCATTTGGGTTATTGTCTGTGTCTCCTATTATTTTTGGATTCTGTGTAAGACAGGGCAACAGGTGCCCCCATGCGTCAGTGGCCTAGGGGAGGAGTGGGCTGGCCAGGTACCCTCAGGAAGGTCTAGCCTTTATCAGGCAGGAAAGGGACTCTGAGATCCTCCTGCTCTTGCCAGGGCCAGAGAGGTCCTTTCTGAGTGTCCACACTCCATTCACATCACAGCCTGGAGCTGGCTGAAAATTATGACCCCTCCACACCCAGTGTGCTGGAAACCCCCAGGCCTTTGGAGCATCCGGCTCTGCAGAGACACTGACGTGCTACTGCAGGAAGTGGAATTTCCAGCAAGATTTGAAGCCTACTCTCAACCCCAGGACCCCAGCATTCTGCAGTGTGGGTCGTTGTGGGTTATTCTGGCAGGGAAGGCCTGGGTGTTGACATCTGGAGTGCTGGGCCTGGGATGCTTATTCATCCTCTTGTCCTCGCCCGTCCCGAGGCTCTCAGAGCCCTCAAGGATTCCTCTGCATTTTGCTCATGTCCAGAAGGTTCTGGTCTTCTCTAAAGCTGATGGCCCTTGTGGCACATTTTTAGAACTCACCCAGTGCCTGTTGAGTGCTTGGGCATCAGGAAAAGTGGCTCAAGAGGAGTGGAGCTCAGTGCCGAGTATGGACGGGCTGCGTGGGGTTTCATGGGGAATGGAGCAGAAACCGTACTGGGCCTGCCTGTGACTCTGTTACATGTCTGTGTCCCCAGGGCCTGCCCTGCTCTGGCTGCATATTTCCTGGGGACCTTGGCTTTCCAGAGGACATCTGGCTATGACCAACAGTCCATGTGACATGCTGCCAGGGCCAGAAAAGCCCCCATGGAGGCAGCTCTGTGGGATATTGATAGGAGGGTGGAGGCCAGAGTGTTTGCCAGCCATGCTCCATATCAAAGGCTCCTGGCCAGGAACCCAGGAGATGAGGGTAGGAAGCAGCCTGGGGACACAGGCAGCGTGGAGGCCAGTGGTGACTATGCAGAGGACTGGTCCCATGGTGGGCACACCTGGCTAGGGGTCGGGGAGGAGAAGGCGGGAAGCAGGGGTCCAAATAGATAGAGGAGCCAGGGCCTCTGGTCATGGCTGACCTGGAGCAGGCTGCCTCCCAACATGCAGCCACGTTCCCCAGGATGCTGAAGAGCCAGAAAGAGTGAGGTATATCCCAGGCAGAGGCCACAGGCTTCCAGGCATTGATCTCTCGGAGGGGACCTCCCATCCCTCTGCCCTCCCTACCCTCGCATGGGTCACAGGTTCTAAGCTCCAGCCCACACACAGTGCCCAGCTAGGGGCCACTGCGGCATCTCAGAAGCATCGCCACTGCAGCAGCCCCTGCACGGCAGAACAGCCTTGAGGCTTGAAGGAATCTCCATGAGCACGGAGAACGCCCCCACCACTGCAGCTTCTCAGGCATCACAGCTCCTCCTTCTGCACCGACACCTGAGGTATCCCAGGCTCCCTGTGTCAGGAACACAGCGATGAATGAAATGTGGCCCCTGTCCCCAAGGATCCCACAATTAAAACGGGGTGTAGTCCATGCTGGGTGGGGCTGTGGAGGAGCTGTGTGGTGCACAGCTCGGGAGCACAGGCCCAGCCCCGGGGGCGGGGCAAGGGGGCAGGTGTCCTCCCTCTTGCAGAGCCCTCCAGCACCAAGCTTGATCTGACGATTAACCCCGAGCCTGGAGCTACCCAGCCGTGAATCGCACGGCGCAGTTGGGCGTGCTGCCTTTAAATGAGCCTTATGTAACAGGGCTGCTGGGAAGCGTGGACTCGCAGGCCTTTCTTTTAAAATAGATCACTTGTCTTTATATAGCCGAATGAGTCTTTCTTCTGGCTCTGCCGTCTTACAGAGGCGCTGATGTAGGTCAGATACGGCTTGGTGAGAATTAATTAATCTATAATTGTATCGAAGGAAGGGGAAACTCAGTGGGCGCCAGCGCACTCAATGGCCCAGGAACCAGCATCTGGGGTCATAGCCGGGAAGGCCGGCTGCTTGCTCTGTGGCCTGGGTATCCCCACGTGGGCCCCCCTGCCCACAGTCTTCCCTGGCCTCGGACTGCATTGGCTTTGGAGTGAGGCTGCATCACCCCTCCCCTTACACCCCTTTTTCTGAGGTTCCTGGGGTACAGCAGTCCCAGCAGGTGATCGGGGCTGAGCCTGCCAGCATCCCTCCCAGTGGCTGTGGGAGCAGGTTCCCGTCCCAGGAGAACTTTGGCCGAACCTCAACCCCCACTTGGCCCATGGGAAAATGTGGGCTAAGGTCTCCACAGGCACCTGGACCCTGCCCACTTTGGCTGGGGAACACACTTGCTATTCTAAGCCCTGTGCTTCCGGGAAGCTGCTACACAGCAATGCAGTGTATCATTCTAGAGTAAGGGACACCATTGCCCTGATGAGCTGAGTGACTAGATTAAGGTCACACAGCAGGTTGCTGAGCCCAGCGCAGAGCACTACACAGACCCCAGGATGGAGGCAGAGGGACAGAGCGGGCAAGGCAGCATGCACCACAGCCCACGTAGGCAGAGGCAGACAAGAAGACCAGCAACCGCATCAGCCAAGAGCCCCTTCCCTGCCCTGTGGCCTGGGCCTGCCCCCACCTTTATCCTCTACAGTTCTGGTTTTCTTCCAGTACCAGGAATCGAACTCACGACCTTGTACTTGTCAGGCAGGCGCTGTGCCGCTGAGCTACATCCCCAGCCCCTATCCTCTACAGTTCAAAATGAGTGGCTGTGCCTGCTTTGGAGGACTATCAAGGAAGGGTAAAGATCAAGTCTGGTCCCCAAGCTGTTCAATGCCCCGTCAGTGTATTATTCCCTTGAACTTCAGGGCTCTTCTGCAGCTCTTAAACAGAAATGCCTCCACCAGCCCTCCCATGGAAGTCAGAATTAACCCCACCCCCACCCCCATCCTTCCCAGCATTTTCCCTTGAACTCAGTCCAGAAAGAGCCAGGACTTGACCCACCAAGGCCGAGATCCAGTTTTGAATTTGCTGTGTAGTTGTGGAGAAGTCGCTTTGCTTCTTTGAACCAGACCTACATTCTAAGGACCCTAAAACCTCAGGGCTGGAAGGCACTTTGGGTATCTCCAACATTACCAACCACAGAAAGCACTGAACCTCTCAGCAGCATCCAGTCCAGAAGACCACCTATAAAATGCTTGAATGCCTCTAGGAACCGGGAGCTCACTACCTGTACAAAATCAGATGTTTAGCACATTTAACTAAGGCCCATGAGCTGTATCATTTGTGATTCTGTGATTCTCTTCCAGCTTCCCTTCCCTCTGCCCAGAACAATACTCAACAACTGGCACCTTGCCAAAATACCAAATAAAATCAGGATGATGGGCCAGTGATAAGAGAACTGTTGATTAGATTTCTTACCTTTTTTTTTCTTTGCCTTCTGACACTTCAGTTATTTTAATTATGACTTTTTCATAAAACAGTCCATAGACTGCAAGGGAACAAGTAACCTTTAAGTTTCCCATTTAGCGAGTTACAATAATCTCCTTGGAAATGTATTAGCATATCACAGGTGCTCACGTTATATGACCTACTGCAAGCACTTGATCAGCAAATTAATGTCGATGTGATTTCAAACTTTAGGGCAGAGTGCAGACAGAGAGCAGCCAGCCATTCACAGTCGTGGCGAGGGCACCCACGCAGCACGGGGGCCCTTGTTTTCCTCGGGACTGGTGGTCAAAGGCAAGTGTTTTGAGATGAGCCTCTGTAGTTCAAATTCTGACTCCAATGTCTGCCCCATTGGCCTCAATCTCCTGCTCAGTAAGATGGGTAGATATGGGCATCCATATTGTATTGAGGATTAAATTAGTGAATGAATGCATGGCAGAATGTTGGCACTGACCTAGTCTTCTGACCTGTTCCAGAATCAGGCCAAGCCACTCTGAGTTCTGACTCCAAGGCCAACATCCACCAGCTTTTATGGCCGATAAATAACTTTCACTGTCCCCACCCCATCGCCTCCATCACCACCACTACATCACTTGCCCACCAGCAGCCCTGCACCTGTCATCACAACCACGCCCACTAGCACCTGTCAATTGTCACTGTCACCTGTTACTGTCATCAACACCATCCCCACCACCTTCATCACCATCATCCTCACAACCACGTCACCATCACCAGTGATTACTGTCACCCTGTTATCCTCATCAATGTCATCACCACAACCATCACCACCATCACCACCACCATCATCTTTGCCACAGAAATCACTTCACCATCGTCATTATCCACTGGCAGGTGCCCACTGAACCTTCACCTCCCCGCCGATCTCTACTCTGATGTGTTCACCGTTCCCTCCAGCACCCTCTGATAGTCGCACTGCCTCTTGTTTCTTTTTC